>NC_048278.1:1714131-1836120 GCF_009762535.1 Notolabrus celidotus
GAAGTCGCAACTTTTCAATCCTACCCAGCACTCCTGCACACACATAAAAAAACACACTCTATGATGCTTCCTTATCCTATCATCATGTTATCTCTTATAATGTTGCATTTTAGTGACTTTTTGACCCCTGCCTCTCCAATCTGACATTGACAATGAAACCTTTGCCACACAGAAAAAATGGAAATGAGGAAAAAGCATCTTTGCACATGATTTAATGAATGAATGCCATGCATGCAGTTTTTATTGTATTTTCTCTTCTCTTTTCTAAATGTAGTTATTTGATGGATAAAACAAACCAACAATAACAACAGTGCACTTGACTTTGTCCCCATAGCTTTCCTAACCTGAGTTTTCAAGAGATCCGTCTGTTTAGTTGACTAAACAATTAAATGCAATCAAATTATGAGTTGGTTAAACTCATTGTTTATATATTTCTTTATCATTGTACACCCAGAATAGCAGTTATACGCATGTTTAAGTTATAGTGCAGCCACTAGTCAAAGCTGTACTACCAGGATGTAAACAAGCACAGATGACAGATGTCATCTTGAAAAGCCTTTAATGTCCTTGCACTGGAATATACGAGATTGGAAGTGCTGAATCTGAAACAGGAAACAAACAATAAAAGACAAAGAAGACAGAAAACATAAAGAGTCGTGCAGTGGTGAATAGAGCAAAAGAAGTTGTAAATAAAATCATATTGCACTTATGAAAACAGTGTTATTATGCACCAATAAAAACTATGGAGTAAGATTATTTAGTTTGATATATCAGCCCATGGGGAGAAACCGATTTTGACTCTGTTTGTGCGTGACTTTAAACTTCTGTACCTCCTACAAGAGGCTAGGAGAGAGTGACTAGGATGGGAGCTGTTATGAAGTTCTTGTTCCATTTTGACGCACCAGGATCTGAAGATGTCCTCCAGTTAAGGTGAAGAGCAGCCGATGATTCTTTCCACCATTTTTATCGCCCTCTGCAGAGCCTTTTTAATAATAATAATAATAATACCTAAGTTTTATATAGCGCTTTTAAATAACTCAAAGACGCTTTACAAATAAATAAATAAATACAAATAAAGACATACAAGACAAGCAGACGACAAGGGAAGAGGTGGAAAAATTAATGTGTGGGGAATGCCTGTTTGAAAAGGTAAGTTTTTAACTGTTTCTTAAATGAATGAAGTGAGTCAGAAGCACGGATGTGTGGGGGGAGAGAGTTCCAGAGGGTGGGGGCGGCTATGGCAAAGGCCCGGTCCCCCAAGGTACGGTGCTTGGATTTAGTGATGGGAGTGAGGAGGTTGGAGTCAGAGGATCGGAGACGGCGGGAGGGGTGGTAGTACTGGAGAAGGTCAGTGAGGTATGGGGGGGCCAGGTTATTGAGGGATTTGTACGTGGTGAGCAGGATCTTGAAATGGATGCGCTGTTTTACGGGGAGCCAGTGGAGCTGTTGAAGGACAGGGGTGATGTGGTCTCTGGAGCGGGAGTGGGTGAGTAGCCGGGCAGCAGAGTTCTGTACGTATTGTAGTTTTTGTAGATGGGAGGAGGGAAGACCATACAGGAGGCTATTGCAGTAGTCGAGTCGTGAGGATATAAAAGCATGAATTAGGGTTTCAGCAGCGGATTTGGAGAGAGTGGGACGGAGGCGGGCGATGTTGCGGAGGTGAAAGAAGGCAGTTTTGGTGATGTGACGGATGTGGGGTTGGAAGGAGAGAGTCTGATCGAAGATGACGCCAAGGTTCTTGATCTGAGGGGAGGGGGTGACTGAGTGACCGTCTATGGAGAGCTTGAAGTCCTGGGCGGAGGGGAGGAGGGATTTGGGGCCGATGATGATGATTTCAGATTTGTTACTATTGAGTTTTAGAAAATTGGTGGTCATCCATGATTTTATTGCAGATAGGCAGGTGATGAGGGTGGAAACAGTGGCAGCGCTGATTGTTTTGGTGGACAGGTAGAGTTGGGTGTCGTCGGCGTAACAGTGAAATTGGAGTCCATGATGGCGAATGATGTGACCAAGGGGTAGGATGTACAGAATGAAAAGGAGGGGACCAAGCACCGAGCCTTGAGGGACACCATGGGTTTCTGAAATGGAGTGGGATGAGCAGTTGTTAATGGAGATGAATTGCTGTCTGTCTGTGAGGTAGGATGAGAGCCAGGAGAGGGCTGAACCAGTTATGCCAGTGTAATGCTGTAAGCGGTGGAGCAGGATGGAGTGGTCGATGGTGTCAAAGGCTGAACTGAGGTCGAGGAGAAGGAGAATTGAGAGGGAGCCAGAGTCTGAGGCGAGCAGGAGGTCGTTGGTGACTTTGATGAGGGCTGTTTCGGTGCTGTGGTGGGTCCGGAATCCTGATTGAAATGTCTTTTTGTCTGCAGCTATGGCACAGATAGGACACCAACAGCTTCTCCTTCAGTTTGTTCCATTGGAGGACTCTCAGGAAGTGTAGTCGCTGATGGGCCTTCTTAACCACTTGACTGGAGCAATGTGTAACCAGCACAGGCATGTGGATGTTAACCTGCAAAGAGGATGGAAGGCATTTGGCAATTTGACATAATTTACTTGCAGACTCTGTGATCCCCTGTGCAGCCCTATGCTCAATGTTGGTTGTTGTTTGAGTGTTTTCTTACCGTTACACGAGACAGTTAGTTTTCCTTTACATTCCAGTTTAGACAGCTTCAGGTAGATGACGCCTGCACTGATGCATTTTACTGAAACTTCATTATTAGGATGCATGGGGGTTGAAAATCTCTATCTAAACCATTTACTTTGTAGAGTAATATCTCAATACTTTATTATCTGACAACCTTTAAGAGTTACTCGTCAACACTGGTAAGAAGCTCTGGCAACCAGGAGTAATAAACACACACAAACACACACACACACACACCCTTGTATCTGTACGTCAGTTAGGTATGGTAATTATTGTTTAGATTCAGCTCTCTTCAGTCGGTGTGTGTGTGCAGTAGAATGTAAAGAACAATGCAGAAATCAACACGCCTTCTCTTTCATAAACGCTACTGCTGTCATTACACACGGGACATTGTGGCGCTCAGAAAGGATCAGTTTCACTCCTCCTCACACACTTTCTCTACGGTCACACACATGCAGAGGAAGCTTATGAGCAGTTATGTTCATTTTTACAGTACTTAATCATCTCTATGTTTACACACATATCGATCGTGCTGAGTATGTTTGAAGCGTCCTGTAGAGCATCCCCTCGTTCGGAGCACCTGCTCAGAGAGAAGGTGACCACGTCCATGTTGGAGCCTCAGCTCGTTTTTAACCCCGTGTTTCCCTGAGTTGTAATCTTCTTCTTACCATCGTCCCCTCACCTTGGAGCCATTAGGAGCTTCTAGTGTTACCTGTCTGTGGCCCGGTGGAGCCCCAGAGCCTCAGCCTTTGTCCGGGGCCCGGCCAGCAGGTGAATAGGATGCCCATGCAAGGGGCCTCTCAGCCTGGATACACCTGATACCTGGCTTACACCCACCCCCTAAAAAGTCCCCACTGGACCCCCTAAAACCCCCTGACCCTCCTCCTCCTCCTCCTGTGTGCCTGCCAGCTGCTTCTCCACGCACACACAACAAGGATGAAGGATGTTATTGTTGACGGTATTGGCAGCTTGGCCCCCCCACTGAGTGTATGTTATGTGTATGTTCTCAGTTCTTTGTGTCAGCGTCTATGTGGGCTCTGCCCCGCTGTCTGAGCCTCATATCTGTGTGAACTCTGTGTTCACCTTTGAAGTTCTCTACCTCTGCATCTCTGCGGCCCCTACGCCCCTCCCCGTCTCTCCTCTGCTGCTTTGATTCCCTTTCTTGTTGCGGGGAGCCGGCTGATCCACAGATAATGCCACTCAGCCTCTCCTGGGCTACAGGTTGCTGAAAAATCTGCAGACAAGGTGCAGGTGCAAAGCAAACAGAGAACTTTTTAGACATCTAGTCATCTGTTCTTCTTTGAGATGATTTGTGCATTTAGAAGTGTGAATACTTCAATTGTGATTTGGGTCAGGGAGATACTCTTGTATTTCTCATAGGAGTTTCTCCGCTTCTGCAAGAAGGTGCAACACGGCTGAAGTTACTAGAAGTTACTTTTGTTACATCACAATCTAGCAAAAGTACTTTTTTGTCATTCTGAAATAAAAGTATAACATAAAACAGTTTTATGAGACACTCTCTTCTCTTAGGCGTGAACTAAAACCTTTAAAAAAGCATCAAATTGTGAACCCAGCTTCATGAATGATATTTTCTTGTTAGTCAAGTGTACTGTTACAATCCTACTGTAGTGTAAATCTTTGAGGCAGTAACAGGCAAGCAAGTTCAGTCTCTTTATTTGTAACTGACCCTTCGTGTTTTAAACCAAACTGTGGATTCACTCTCAAGCAGCAGTGTCCCTCTGACATCCTGCAGTGAAATGACTCTTTGCAGGAGGAAGACAGTCCAAACCAAGCTGCTGCAACTGGTCTAAAAATATGAGTCCAATGCGGAAGTGCTTAAAACTGCAGTTCATCGAGGATCTGCTTGAGGCTGGCTGCAGAAACACCAGAAACCACATACACACCAATTCAAAGAGACGATCTTTACAGCAGAAATAAACATGTTTACAGCCTGGTTCAAAAGACGAGTGTAGTCTGGATAGCTCATTCCTCGATCGGCACACACTGTACAGGGGGTGACGTTTTTCATAACCTGGCTATTTCAAAGATATTGAGATTACAAGTCTTCCAATGAGAGGCACAGCTGACTTGATTGACAGGTGGGAACACTGTAGCTGTTGGCTAGGAGGCTCAAAGCCCGCCTCTTTACATCACAATTGCTCGACAGCAGCAATATGGCTGCCGACGATGATTGGCCTCTAAACAGCTCTTCAGAAACAGATGGGTGACGTCACGGATACTACGTCCATATTTTATACAGTCTATGGTCCAAACTTAATTCTGAAAATAAAAGAGCAGGTTATTCTTTTTAATTCTTCTTAGTCTTGACATGTTAAACTAATGTTTGTGTGATGTTGAAGCACTTCTAGAGTGCCAAAGAGGATGAGTTTTTACTTACTATAGCTGTGTGGCATCTGCTGGCTCAAGTTAGCTATTGGAGCAGTTTCAAAAGACTGTGAACCAGCTCGTCATTTACAAACCAAAAGAGATGCAAAGGTTAAACAATAAAGAAGTTTCTTGTCTTAACTGCAAACAAAAAAGCTAAGCAAGTTTTATGTCTTATTTCTTGTAAAAATGTCTTATTAGACTAAATTAAAGCCTCTTTCACCAGATAAGTGCAGAAAAAAGTCTAATTTTAAGAGGTTACAGGCCAAAAATAAGGCCTGAATTGACTGTAATGAGTTAAAAAAAAGAAGAAGAATGACTTAAAGGTGACATATCACGCTTTTTTCATCAATATATATTGGTCTAAGAGGTCCCCAAAACATGTCTTTAAAGTTTATGCTCACAAAAACACTTTGAAATCAGATTTTGGTCTGCCTGAAAAACCCTCTTCTTCATTCCTCATCAGAACACTCTGTTTTCCCTCTGACCACGCCCCCTCCGGAAGTGGATGTCTCCAGCACGTTGATCTAATGTTTACATGTTGGCTGAATATACACGGCTGCTCAGAGATCGCGTTACTTCAACCCTCTGAATCTGATCCTGACGGAGAGGCGCCTGTATCAGGACCTTTCTGAACGATTGGTCATAGATTTAGTGTTTCTTGTTGTTTTATTTATCAGTATGTAGACGTGTGTCTTGGTACACAGCTACGAACATGTAGCTATGTGGCTATGCTAACTAGCGCTAGCACTTATCCATGATAAATAAAAATCATCCACTAGATCTTCAAATCTGCAGACGTGGGGAGTAAAACCAACCTCTGCCAGAAAGGCAGCAGGACCTTTTATGAAGGATTGGTCACAGATTCTGTGTTTCTTTTTGTTTTATTTGTCAGTATGTCGACGTGTGTCTTGGTACACAGCTACAGCTACAGCTACAGCTACAGCTACAGCTACAGCTACAGCTACAGCTACAGCTACAGCTACAGCTATGAACATATAGCTAGGTGGCTATGCTACAGCTATGAACATATAGCTATGTGGCTATGCTAATTAGCGATAGCACTTATCCATGACAAATAAAAATCATCCACTAGATCTTCAAATCTGCAGACGTGGGGAGTAAAACCGACCTTTGTGTTTATTAAGACAGCCTACAACTAGCATGCCTCCCTCCTAAGCTCCTTGTTAGCACACATGTGTGCAGGTAATGAAAAACGGGGGAGGGATTCAGTATTATTTTATACAGTCTATGGGCTGAACAAGCTCCGAGCTCTGACTCCGTGACAGACCGGATATTGTTGTTACGTAACAAAAACACTGAAGTCTGAAACGGCTCGTTTCACACACATTTACAGAAAGGTGGAGAAATCAGAACAGGGGCAGAATGGATTATTTTAATTCTCGGGGGGTTTGTAGACATGCCAGGGAAACATATTTCAGGTAAAGAACCATTAAAAAGTCCATTTTGCATGATATGTCACCTTTAATTCGTGAAACTAACCAAGTAACTTTTTCTTTGTTTTCTTGCAGATATTAAAAAAACTCATTGCGAGCATTTCAGGTCTTATTTTTCTCATGCAATATCTTAAAATAAGACACTTTCTGCACTCTTCAGGGTTAAATTCAGACTAATAAGACATTTTTACATGAAGTAAGACAAAAACAAATGCTTAGTTTTGAGTTTCTGCAGAGTTATCATCCTGAACAAGTTAGTTGGATACAAATGGAGATCCGGTAAACTATCCTGGTGACTCTATGTGTGCTCCCTCGTAGAGATGCTTCCTCCTCAAACAGTCTGCAGCTCTCACTTTTTACTGCGTGCCACCAACGTGCTGAAATTGCACACTCGCTTTGAAGGCCCACAGGTGGATTAAAACAGGCAGACATTTGCGTGCTCATGAGAGTTTGACTGGGCCGTCTCGAGGACAATACAGGAAACTGTTTCATTGCTTTTTACTGCATTCACAAACAGTCGCAACAATCCCAGGATTTACCCATCATGCATCAGGCTTCAGTGAGAGCAGCAGTGACTTTCTCTTCAGGGTGAAATGTTCTTGTTTGGTTAGTTCACTTTGCAGTTTGATGCCATCGAGTGTGAAGTGTTCTGAAGTGTTTCTTAACTAATGTTTAAAAACAAGAGGAACCCAAACTGAATATCTGAGGCTAATGGCACGACACACAATGTCATCTTTTCATCAGAGTATTTCAGTCTTCATGTGATTAAATAAAAACTGGTTTTCTGTCCTCTTTTGAGACTTCTCATTGTTGGCTTTGAAATTGAAAAACAACAATGGGCAAAACAAACTCACCAAAGAGGGATAGAGGAGAATAAGAGAGAGAGAGGGAGCGGTGATAGTGATGAAACGAGTAGTAGTAGCTGCTGCCGCTGGAGTCTGGAACGTCCACAGCAGGAGGACGTCTACGGCAGCTCAGAGGAACCTACAAGACAAGGGAGCTCAGGGACTCCAGAGAGGCCTATGGTTAGTAACTTTCAATGTGTTAAAGTGTTAAATGTTGCAGTTTTATAGCAGTTATTACAAAGAAGAAAAGAAAGGAGATGGAATATTACATTACGCCATATACATTTATGGCGATTCTGGAAATACAATGCTGCCCAGTGGACCAATCACAGGGCTTGTGGTCTGTGTCGTTTCAACGAGTGGTTACATTTTGAAGGAGGTGCACATCAGGCTTCATGCGTAGCCTTCTGCTTTTAGATAGGGATACACCGACCTGCAGTGTAGACTATGGCGTTGATTCGAGGGAGAAGAATAAACCAGGCTTTAGACCACATAATGGGGAGAAGGGAAGCTTTGTTAAAACACCTCACTCCTGACAGAATAATCAGCTGCAAGATGCACAGAAACAAGGCTCTGTATGTGAAACTTATTTAAATCATTTACAGAGAAAAGCAGCAACAACTTCATCAGTCACACAATCAACCTGCAAAGAAAATATGGTTTGCAAGTTACAAACACCACACAAGACCAGACTTTACTTTATCATGCATTTTGGTGATATGTTGTTGACTTTGTACGGCATGCACACTAGAGTAATCATTAATGCTGCTCTGAGTAAACTTACATTTGATCAGTCTTAAGGGACATATATGGACATATTATTTCTGAGCATGCATGCCAGAGAACATCTATGTGTCTCTCTGTGTGTGTGCACGTTATATTGTGATTGTGTGAGAAATGATGAATGACTTATTTCGATCTGTCAGCTGTTGAATCCTCAGACGTTTGTACGAACAGACGACTAAAGCTTTGTCAGCAGAAACAAATGATCTATCAGCGTGCACACACACACATGCACACAAACACACATGCACACACACACATTCTGCAGTGGGTCAGTAGTGAGTATGATGGATTGGACCTGAGGAGTTTCTTGTCTCAGTTATTGATAGGCAGGTATTGGAGGTGGAGCATGAAATATTAATAGAGCGGAACTGAACGCCGATGTCACGGAGGACAAGAAGGAGAGAGAGAAGGGCAAAGAGATGGAGCGATGGAGATGTTTGTAATGACAGAGAGGAGATTCAACACATGACAGCTTGAAAAGAGAACATCCACATACATGTGTCTGAGAATCTGAAATATGCCTCATATCAGTATCACATTATTGTTTTTCTGAATGGAAATTCCCTCCATCTTTGCTACATTTCACACACACACACACACACACACACACACACACACACACACACACACACACACACACACACACACACACACACACACACACACACACACACACACACACACACTGACTGGAACCCCTGTCTTTCTGTCACTCTTACCCACATCCTGTTGTGGTTCTTTCTCTCTCCTCTGCTTTGATATCTGAGAGCAGCCGACCTACGTGGACGGACAAAGCATACCTTTGTCTTTGCCACCCTGCACGAGTGTTTGCCATCATTTTATGCCATCTTTTTTTTCCTGTGGGTTTTAGCACATCCGAGTTCTCCTGACAAAAATGATAGCACACACACACTCGTGAAGTAGTAATCCTATGCCAAGGATTTGTCCTCAGAATTACACTTTGAACAGCGATGAGGGCTGCAACACCTCTCCAGTGTTGGATGCAGAGAGGCCACATTATGCACAGGCTTGTGTGTGTGTGTGTGTGTGTGTGTGTGTGTGTTTGTGTGTGTGTGTGTGTGTGTGTGTGTGTGTGTGTGTGTGTGTGTGTGTGTGTGTGTGTGTATGTGTGTGTATTGACGCAGCACTGCAGAGCAATCTATACTAATGATTTCCCATAGACACCTCAAGTTGATCTGGGAACCAGGGAGGACGGAGGGAGAGAGAGAGAGAGAGAGTCAAAAGAGACGAATGAAGAGACTGAGAGAGGGAGAGGAAGCACACTGATGGATGGAGGAGTGCAGGGCAGGCATGTGCATTGATAATCAGCCGTGTGAACATCCTAATGTGTTGTAACTATGCCTCAGAGGTGTTCAGCAAACATTTTAGTAGTAAGGTAAAATGCCTTTAAGCGAGCAGCAAAATACTGATGCATGTCAAGCTCTCTGATCATCACATCTGCATCTCTCAATTGTTAAAATAAAACATCAATCATGTTGGTGCCACAAAACAGTGGGACTTGCAAATGGAAAATGTCTGCAATGGGTGACGAGTCAGGACTGCAAGCAGGCCAGTTCATCACCTGGACTATTCTACGACAGAGCCATGCTGTTGTAATCAGTGCAGAATGTGGTTTTGCTGAAATGTGTAAGGTCTTCCTGAAGACGTCATGGCAGGTGAAGCATTTGTTGCTCCTAGACCTGTTTGTAGTGGCTATTTGACTTGGTCAACTTTACAAAATTCAAATAAAGAAATTGGCCACGGGGCAACGGGAGAGTGGATCGTACACGGTGTCCAAAGGATTGCCAATGTCCAGCCAAGTATTCAGAACATTAAAAAGGCTTCTCTCAAACAAAAGGGAACGTCTCTAAGCCCTTAAATCTCCCAGTAAAAAACCATTCACCTCCCCTTACCTGCCCATCTATATACACGTCACCCAGTGCAAAACTATCAACCTATAGAAGTGAGTAACGAAATATATTAATAACACCTAAGGCATCAAACTTAATCCTATAATGACCTTAAATGAAAAAACAATAAATTAATTGATTAAAGTAAAAATGATCAAATAAAAGAAACACTATAAATTGCTCCTAAACCTGTAGATATTGTTCAGCATTAATGGAGCCTTCACAGATGTGGAAGCTACCCATGACATGGACTCTTATGATCCCCATACCATCAGGGACGCTGGCTTTAGAACAGTGCACTGATAACAAGCCGGTGATCCCTCCTCTTTTTAGAGCGGAGGACACAGCGTCTATGATTTCCAAAAAGAATGTCAGATTTTGATTCATCAGACTAAAGAACAGTTTAAGCCTGCATCAGTGATGCAGCAACAAAATGTGTTCACAGACAAGATAAGATAAGATATACTTTATTTGTCCTCCTTTGGGGGAAATTTCTTTTGTTACAGCAGCTTACAACACGGGACAGGAGAATACAACAATGTACTAACATAGTTAAAAAATATAATAACAGTAATAATAGCAATGACAAGGGTAAAATAAAATAAAATAAAATAAAATAAAATAAATTAAAATAAGATAAAATAAAATAAAATAAAAATAAGATAAAATGAAATAAAATAAAATAAGATAAAATAAAATAAATAAAATAAGATAAAATAAAATAAAAATAAGATAAAATAAAATAAAATAAAATAAAATAAAAATAAGATAAAATGAAATGAAATAAAATAAAATAAGATAAAATAAAATAAATTAAAATAAGATAAAATAAAATAAAATAAAAATAAGATAAAATAAAATAAAATAAAATAAAATAAAAATAAGATAAAATAAAATAAAAATAAAATAAATTAAAAATAAAAATAAAATAAAATAAAATATGGTAACTATTCCAGATATATACACACTATGTACACTTCTATCTGATAAATAGATAAGGTAAGTTATGGCATGATAAAAATTGCACCAGGTTATTTAAACAAACATACACAGTATGAAGAACAGTGTGATTCAGATGGATACAGTAATTATTTGTGAATGTGCCAAGTCACATAGTAACTTCCATGTAGTGGAATGAAAGATGAGAACAGCTGATTAACGGGACACAGCAGTGCTGGTGTTAAACAGTCTGATTGCAGATGGGATGAAGGACCTGCGGTGGCGCTCCGTCCTGCAGGGTGGGAGTCTCAGTCTGCTGCTGAAGGAGCTGCTCAGGGACCCCACAGTCTCATGCAGGGGGTGAGAGGGATTGTCCATGATGGATGTCAGCTTGGCTAACATCCTCCTCTCACCCACCTCCTCTATGGAGTCCAGAGGACAGCCCAGGACAGAACTGGCCCTCCTGACCAGTCTGTTAAGTCTTACTCTGTCCCTGTCTGTGCTCCCTGCTCCCCAGCAGACCACTGCATAGAAGAAAGCAGACGCTACCACAGTGTCATAATATGTCTGTAACAGAGTCCTGTACACTCCGAAGGACCTCAGTCTTCTCAGCAGGTGCAGACCACTTTGGCCCTTTTTGTACAGGACGTTGGTGTTGTGTGACCAGTCCAGTTTATTGTTGAGGTGGACACCCAGGTATTTGTAAGTCTCCACCCTCTCGATGTCCAATCCCTGGACAATGGGTTTTCAAAGTGATTTTGAGGGCATGCTGTGATCTCCACTACAGAGTGCTGCCTGAGGGCCTGAAGATCACGACTATCCAGTCTAGGTTTTGATCCTTGTCCCAGTTGTGGACAAGGACAAGGCTCTGCTCCAAGCTCCCTCCTGTTGTCCAAGCTCCTGACCCTATACCTAAAGCTGAGCGCAGCCACCCTTCGAGGGAAGCTCATTTCGGCCGCTTGTATCTGTGATCTTGTTCTTTCGTTTAGGACTCATAGCTCATGGGCATGGGTAAAGGAATGGAACGTAGATTGACTGGTAGACAGAAAGCTTTGCCTTGTGACTCATCTGCCTCTACCTCTATGCTTGCTACTGTAAAATCTAAATCTCCTCACTATTTCTAAAATACCTCATAACACATCTCACCTCAAAACTGTGAATGGGGATATCCAAGCGAAGGCTTTTAGATCTTCATAACTAGATCACAGAGAGAAGAGTCTTAAAAAAGAACTCAAGAAACTAAATAAGTCTGATATCTGTTGATCTGGTTTCTATGCAGACCGTTGTGAGTTTCTAAGTCTACATGTTTTAATGTGTATGTGAGACTCCATGAACCTGCACCGTGGAATTTCCTCCATTCACCTCACATTGTTCAGACTAACAAGGAGTCAAGACATCAGGGCGGGACTGAGGCCGTCCACACCCTGCAGGGCGTCTCTGAGGAACCATAAGTACTTCCAGGTCAATCGGCCAGCAGGAGGACACACACACACACACACACACACACACACACACACACACACACACACACACACACACACACACACACACACACACACACCGTTTTAACAGGACATTATACAACTTTGATTACATCTGGCATGTTATTTTTATTTTGTTGAGGTGGTGAAAGATTTTAGAGAAATGAAGATGGTTTGGAGTCAACTTTATTCCCTGAAGAATGATTCTTCCATTTCGTTCTTTTCACATCAAAATGGACAGCACTGCTTTTCAGTATTTATTCATTTATTTATTTGATAAAGATCAAACAGGGGTTCCCAATCTTTTTAGTTCACAACCCCCCCAAAAAACAGTGCTAGAGACCCCCGTTGTCCTGAGGTGATTAAATGTTGCTCATAGCCGCATGCAAAAACTAACAGGCAAATCCAAAAACCTAGGTATGTTATTGTAATTTAAAAAAGGCTAGAAGCAGCATCATGTTCTCAGGGGTCATGTAGCAAAGTATGATAAAAAAAATGATCAAATATTCAGTTTTCAATCATTCAAAAGTGTTTCTGTTTTTAGTTCTCGCAACCCCCCCACTTTGGAAACCACTGCTATAAAAGCCATCCATCCCTAAACTCCCAAGCTTGAGAGAGGGGAATAGGTTATTGTCAATTAGAGATTAAAAAACACGTAGAGTGGCAAGAGAAAATAAACTACATCCTTTAATTTCTTTAAACGGGGCTGTAAACATGAAGGATATATCTCATTTAACTCAATCACATAAGCAATTCTTTTTGAACTCCATGGCTGGAAAAATAAAGATGCCGACTAAAAGAGTTCCTTAAATTGCTGTTTTACAAAGCTGTGGTAAATACCTGATAGAGATTGGTCACTGTATAGCAACATTTCATATAGCAATGAAATATCACAGACTCTGGAGGACTTAGTGTGGTCCTCTCATTGCACAGGAAGGCGCATGGTTGAATTGATGTTGGTGTTTTTAGGTTGGAAAAACCAAAGAAGAGATTAAAACAGCAGAAAGAAGGCAGGAGAGATTACAGAGAAACACTAAAGGCTGTAGGAGTAACAAAGTAGGGGATACGTTAGTGTTTATGAAAGGTACATAGAACAGAAAACGTCACAGACTCTGAAAGTGATGCACCAGAAAAAATCAAGTGCTGTGGGGACACATGCGGCTCATCACCTTTAATCCATCAGTGGAAATGTTCAGTTTAACCTGACTAATAACAGCTAAGCTCGCTCATTTTAAAAAGTCAACTGTTCCTGTGGACACGGATCAATCTGTGAGGGTCATGGACTTCTCAGGAGAGATAATCCAATAATTTACAATTCAATCAAATCAACATTTGGTGTAAAATGAAGTTTTCCTAAGTAAGTAGCTGTGTGTTAAATAGGATGATGTAAGTAGAAAGCGGGTCGTCTTGAAGGTGAAACCCCTTCATGGTGACTCACTGTGCATCATGCATGTCTTAGTCAGCAAATGTCTAAGAAACCCTCAGACATGGGTTGTCCACCCATGCTCAGAATATGTGAGTTTTTAGAACTGTCATACTGAAAAGTCGGTCACTAAGGGTTGCACAATCATATCAAGTACACAAACAAACAGCAGACATAAACATATCAACATCATGTGGTTTTATGCAAATATGTTCTTGTCACTTGCAGCAGGAACATAATCGCTACCTACTTTAGTTTCTAAACATCAAACATTGAGCCTGATGGATGCAAAACGCTCCTTTTTTTTACAGATGCATTTAAATATTTAATTTTAGATGATTTAGTGAATAAAAAATGTTGTGTTGGAATATCTGCTGGAGTTTGTTGCTTTAGTTTCATGTTCTTAAAAGATCAAACTGGACTAAGAGAAGTGGACTCGAGGGTCTGACGGCCAAGAGATTTGATAAGACATGGTCTCTCTCACTGCGTGTGTGTGTGTGTGTGTGTGTGTGTGTGTGTGTGTGTGTCTGTGTGTGTGTGTGTGTGTGTGTGTGTGTGGACATAAGTTATCAGGAGGAAGCACTTATAGCTCGCTCAGAGGGAAACCTCCTCTTGAGCTGCCATTGTTCAGCGTTTCCTGGTTGTAATAGAGGAACACCTGACGTTTTCTCTTCCTCACTTTCTCACCCTCTTTCTGCTCTTTCATTTATACCATTTGTTCATTTTCATCTGCACCCTTTGATGCCATGCTATTTCTGCATTGATTGAATACAACACAAACTGAAATCTGCATCAGGTCTCAAAGGTCTGATTGTAACCCATGCACCTCATCACACACCTCCTCATGCTGAGTAGATTAAAGCTACGTTGTGCTGCCCTCTAGTGTTTCAGAGTCGTCATGGCAGGGTTGTCCACATTTTGATCATTTGCATACGCACATATTTACATATTTATAATAATATAATAATAATAATAATAATAATAACTTTATTTATAGAGAACCTTTAAAAACAAATGCTTACAAAGTACTTTGACAAACAAAGCATGGCTCAAATAACAAAGTAAACATTTGGACAGACAGGGAGGAGGAACTTAAACAATGCAACACAAGAGGTTAAAAGAAATACTTAAATTAAACAGAATGAAGTGGTGTGACAATAGACCAGTAACTCACTGTTGAGAGTGTTTTCCAAGGGTAAATAGATCAAATAGATATAAATGAATAAATAAAAATAAATAAATAAAAGTGGATAAGTAAATAAAAGCATTAAAAGGACAAAAAGAGGTTTTCAGAATATGAGGATAACATCACATCGAGAAAATTAGAAAAATGTAAAAGGATAAATTAGGAACATTAAAATAATAAATGAAAAAAATGAATTAAAACAATAGATAATCAAATACAATGATCAAATACAATGTAAGACAATTAATTAATTGGATAAAAACTTAGAATAATAATAAAATAGAAGTTAGAAGGATGAAGTCACATAATAGTCTGTAAAAATGGGTTTTAAGAAGAGATTTAAAAGATGTCACTGACTCTGTGAGCACTATATATTCAGGGAGGTTGTTCCAAAGTTTGTGCCATGAATCCTAATGTAAGCTGCTATTATTATCAGCTACTTAAAAATTAAATATTTTACCTGTATTTTTTTTGTGCAGTAAACATTTTAAAAAATATTACATTTGTAATTGCTCTTGCTACGAAACACCTTACACTTTTAGCACTGGACTGCATTATTACTATGACCATTTTTTAGATTATATTTATACAGTTTATTTTTATTCTATCTTCTTCTTTTTATTATTTGATTTAATTTAATTTCTCTGGTCTTTGTTTGATTTAATTTAATTTCTCTGGTATTTATTTGATTTAATTTTAATTTCTCTGGTATTTATTTGATTTAATTTAATTTCTCTGGTATTTATTTGATTTAATTTAATTTATCTGGTATTTATTTGATTTAATTTAATTTCTCTGGTATTTATTTGATTTAATTTAATTTATCTGGTATTTATTTGATTTAATTTTAATTTATCTGGTATTTATTTGATTTAATTTAATTTCTCTGGTATTTATTTGATTTAATTTAATTTCTCTGGTATTTATTTGATTTAATTTAATTTCTCTGGTCTTTATTTGATTTAATTTAATTGATTTAATGTTTCTTTTGAGTATATCATCATCTTTATCTATTGCTGTTATTTTCTGCTTCTTCTGTATGCTTGAATGTATGAAAGGTGTTCCATAAATAAAAATGAGTTGAGTTTAATAGATGTTTGGTCACACAGTTTAAGTGTGCACCTGACTCAATCAAAGGGGCGTGCCCTCAATCAGTTAACTTGACTCACCTGTGGCAGAGGTCCATCTTAAAAGCTCCCTGCTGACTCTCTCTGAATGTTTATCCTGTCGGGTCAGTGACGCTGCGCGCTCGAGTCCATCACCTGTGAGAGTCAGCCATGCCCACCAAAAATGTCACCGACGAGCGGATGGGAAAGTTCAAAAACAAGGGCAAGGATCCAACTGTGAGTGTTGTGTTCACTTCTCAGGGTTTTATCTTTTCATATGCAGCTTTTTATTGAGGTGTCATCTTTACTTGTCACAGAAACTTCGAGAGAAGCGGATCTCTGAGTGCGTGGAGCTGCGTAAAGCGCACAAAAATGAAAACTTCATGAAGAGAAGAAACGTGGCCCTGTCTTCTCTCCCGGACGAGGAAGCGCTCTCTCCTGACTACACCACCGACACGGTCCGTTCACATCAGCCTTCATCTGTTCTAATACATGAGGGGAAGATTTTAACTCACTGTCTCTCTCTGCAGGTGACAGTTTTCTCCATTGAGGACATCATTAGAAACGTGAACGATGAGTGCAGAGAGGCCCAAACCAGAGGCTGCCAGGCTGCCAGGTGAGACAGGGACTCTTTTTGCTGTTCTCCCATTTGGTGCAAAACGATGAATCATTAATTGTGTAGTGAGTGTATCTTTTAATCTCATGTCTTGCAGAGATAAGCCTTAAAAACATCTAATGACGCTCAAATGTTAATGAAAAAGGTTAAATTCATGTAATCTTAAATTTGTGACATGCAAAATGGAATATGTCGAGCCGTTTTTGGTTAAATTCTCATGAATATGGCTCAGAGTTTAATTTACACATCCAGTACCTTTTTAAATGATTAGAATATTTCCTAAGGTCCATCAAAAACAGGATTTAAAATACAAAAACATCTGAAGGTTTACTTATTTATTCACAATACTAGGTTGGGGCTCTTTTAACCACAAATGCGACGTGGCATGGAGGCGATCAGCCTGCAGCTCTGTGAGGTGTTATTGAAGCTCAGGTTGCTCTGATTATGGCCTCCAGCTGGTCTGTATTTTTAGGTCAGGTTCTCCTCTACCCCTCCACAAAAATCCCATAGACTCTCTTTAGGGTTCAGGTACATCATGGTCAGGATACCATTTGGTAGAAGTATTGGTGCTGTGGGCAGGTGCAAAGTCCTGCTGGAAAAATAAATCAGCGTTTATTTTATGAAGCTTGTCAGCAGATGAAGAATGAAGAGCTCTAAAGTCTCCTGCTGTGTTGACTCAGGACTTGATATAACACAGAGGACCAACACCAGCAGATGACATGACACCCTAAACTATCAGACTGCTAAAACTTAATATTGGACTTAAGGCACCTTGTATTCTGTGCTTCTCCACTTGATTTACAAATGTAATGCTAATTGTACTTTGATCTGAAGAAAGGACTTTGGACCACTGAGCTTCAGTTTTCTTTTTCTTTTTTTTCCCAAGTAAGACTCGTTGTCTTACCTGGGCGTTGTCTCTGGTTCAGGAGTGTCTTGATATTAGCTGCATTCGATACGATTGACCATCAAATCCTGTTACAGAGATTAGAGCAACTAATTGGCATTACAGGGACTGCTTTAGCTTGGTTTAAATCGTACCTAACAGATCGATCTCAATTTGTTCACGTTAATGAAAAGTCCTCAGTGCAGACCAGGGTTAGTCAGGGAGTTCCACAAGGATCAGTGCTAGGACCAATTCTTTTCACCTTTTTTTTTTTATATATGCTTCCTCTAGGTCACATCATGAGGTAGCACTCAATACATTTTCATTTTTATGCTGATGACACTCAGCTCTATCTATAAGTGAAGCCAGAAGAAACCAATCAGTTATCTAAATTAGTTGCTTGTCTTAAAGACATAAAGACCTGGATGATTAGAAATGTCTTACTCAGGAAAAACTGAAGTGATTGTTATCGGCCCCAAACACCTTTAGAGAGACTTTTTCTAATAATATAAGTACCTTGGAGGGCATTAGTCTGGCATCCAGCACCTCTGCTAGGAGTCCTATTTGATCAAGATTTATCCTTCAACTCCCAAATTCAGCAAATCTCAAGGTCAGCCTATTTTCACTTGTGCAATATTTCTAAAATTAGACACTTCCTATCTCAGAGCGACGCAGAAAAACCACTCCATGCATTTGTTACCTCCAGGTTAGATTACTGTAACTCCCTCTTATCAGGCTGCCCCAATAAGTCTCTAAAGACTCTTCAGCTAGTTCAAAACCCTGCAGCTTGAGTACTGACTAGAACCAGGAAGAGGGAGCACATCTCTCCAGTGTTAGCTTCTCTACACTGACTCCCAATAAAATGTAGAATAGAATTTAAAATCCTTCTTTTAACCTACAAAGCCCTTAAAAATCAGACACCCTCGTATCTTAAAGAGCTCATAGTGCCCTATTACCCCTCTAGAACTCTACGCTCCCAACATGCAGGCTTGCTAGTTGTACCTAAAATCTCTAAAAGTAGTATGGGAGGTAGAACCTTCAGCTATCAGGCCCCTCTCCTTTGGAATCATCTACCAGTCAGGGTCTGGGAGGCAGACACCCTCTCCACTTTTAAGAGTAGGCTTCAAACTTTCCTTTTTGATAAAGCTTATAGTTAGAGCTGGATCAGGCTTGGAACAGCTTTTGTCATGCTGCTATAGGCCTAGACTGCCGGGGGAACTGGAGCACTGACACACTGGGATCCTAGCTCACCCCCTTCCCCCCCACCCCCTCATCACTTACTTTAACTCTGCCTGTCCCATTAAAGTTACTAACCATAGACCTTTCTGGAGTCCCTGAGCTCCCTTGTCTCGTAGATTCCTCTGAGCTGCCGTAGACGTCCTCCTGCTGTGGACGATCTGGACTACAGCTGTCTAACATGAGTCTGGTTCTGCTCGAGGTTTCTGCCTGTTAAAAGGAAGTTTTTCCTTGCCACTGTAACTAGCTAAATACTGCGATGTGCAATGCTAATGGTGGATTAAGGTGGGGTCAGACTGAGGCTGTTTCCGAAACGGCCTGCTACATACTACTTACTAATGTAGTAGGCAGTAGGTATTGCCTACTACATACTGCGTTTGAATTTAGTATGTAGTATGACTGTTCTGTCCGATCTGTCATGCAGCATGCTGAGCCAGACTTCGCTGGATTTCCGGTTTCGGAAAGCGGAAGTAAACAACGGCGAAGCCGATAAATAAAAAGCTTATTTAGCATCCATTTATGATTTAAAAAGTTAGGAAGTGGTTTATATGTAATTTGATAACTTTCACAGCACCCAAAAACTGATTTCCTCCCGTCAAAAAATGAGGAAAAAGCAGAACGAGTGCTGTGCATTATGGGAAACAGTACGCGAGGCAGACTGGTCCGATGCATACTGAGATATTTTCCTGAATCAGTAGACATCCGGGGAGTTTTGGCATACTGTAGATTTTGCTCTTGTTCACATACTACTTACTACATACTGAATTTTGGACATATCAGTACGTACTGCTAGTATAGCAGGCGATTTCGGAAACAGCCTGAGTCTTACCCTATCTTGAAGTTGGGTCTCTGTTCATAATTTAACATAGAGTGGTCTAGACCTGCTCTGTTTGTAAAAGCATCTTGAGATAATGTTTGTTGTGATTTGGCGCTATACAAATAAAGATTGATTGATTTAGGAGCGAGACAGTTGTAGGCTGTTTTCAAAGCTGCCTACTGTACTAGCAGTACGTACTGATTTGGCCAAAGTTCAGTATGTAGTATGTGAACAAGAGCAAAATCGTCAGTAAGCCAAAACTCCCCGATGTCTACTGATTCGGGAAAATTTCACAGTATGCATTGGACCAGTCTTCCTCACGTACTGTTTCCCATAATGCACAGCGCTCGTTCTGCTTTTTCTTTTTTGACCGGAGGAAATCTGTTTTTGGGTGCTTTTCTTCACTTTTTAAATCCTAAGTGATGCTAAAAAAGCAGTTCCTCTATCGGCTTCGCCGTTGTTTACTTCCGCTTTCCGAAACCAGAAATCTAGTGACGTGTGGCCCAGCGTACTGCAACACAGATCCAACAGAACAGTCATACTACAGACTAAATTCAAATGCAGTATGTAGCAGGCAGTACCTACTGCCTGCTACATTAGCAGGTAGTATGTAGCAGGCGGTTTCAGAAACAGCCGTAGTCTCTTCCCTGAAGACGTCTGTGCATCGTGGCTCTTGATGCTCTTGACTCCAGCCTCAGTACACTCCTCCATGAAGTTCTTGAATCAACAGTTTTTTACCATCCTCTCCAGGCTGCTCTATCCCTGCTTCTTTCCTTCCAGTCAACTCTCCATTAATCTGCTTCGATGCAACACTCTGTGAACCACCAGCCTGTTCAGCAACTACCTTTTTAGCTGAAGGCCATGTTCTAAACAAAATAGAAAAATGTTTGAAACTTTTTTGTAAAGCACCTAGAATATATCACATTTTACATATTTAACTCTTTCACTGTATTCTAATTTGAGCTCTACACCCAGCTGAATCAATCTGTCCATCTTCAGCAAATTTAAGATTGTTCTGATTTGTTCTTGACCCGTCCAACTAATTGGGAATTGTAGCTGCAATTTCCTGACCGTTACTCAGGATCATGAACAAGTTGAGTTTGTAAACACTGGTAAAATAATGCATCACTGATTTCCCCCACCTGTCCCTCAGGAAGCTGCTGTCTCAGGAGCGTAACCCTCCTCTGAAGGAGATCATAGACGCTGGTCTGCTGTCCCGCTTTGTGTCCTTCCTGGGTATGGACGATGAGCCCACGCTGCAGTTTGAAGCGGCCTGGGCTCTGACAAACATTGCCTCTGGAACATCCTGGCATACTCAACAGGTGTGCACACAAACTGAGTGATTTATAAGAATGAGTTACTCTTCTGCTGTTCTGTAGGGATTGGGCTACTCGAAGAAAGATGGTCTTGAGATGTTTTATGCATCAAACTGTTAATTAGACATTTAACACACCTGTGTCTTTATGTCTCAGGTGGTGGGAAGTGGAGCTGTGCCGGCGTTCATCTCCTTGCTGGCCTCACCGATGTTGCACATCAGTGAACAGGCGGTCTGGGCTCTTGGAAACATTGCAGGTACAATTCAAAGGCCCTGTGAGGAGTA
Source organism: Notolabrus celidotus (assembly GCF_009762535.1). Lineage (NCBI taxonomy): Eukaryota > Metazoa > Chordata > Actinopteri > Labriformes > Labridae > Notolabrus > Notolabrus celidotus. The sequence goes on from NC_048278.1 coordinate 1,735,446, forward strand.
TTTAGCTGATTAGAGTGATGCATCTTTATGACCTAAAAAATGAAATGAGACTTCAACAGAGACTGGCACAAGTGAGGGTATGTGTTAAAGCTAGGGTTGGTAGTCACGGAAGACTAGCATGAATTTGAATGTAGCATTTCCTCAGGACTGTCTAACCCCTCCCCCCCTCCCCTTGGAGCTCCTCCAAAATGACACCCCCGCTCACATGCACAAACGCAGCTGGGTCATGACTATATGATGGTGACTGATTCAAAACCGGTCCTCAGCACATGGTTTGTGTTTTGCACTACATCAACTCATGTCTCACTCAGCGGTAAGAAAACACCAAAACATTCTCATAGTGAAAGTTAAAAACACAAACAAACAGGAAATGTACGCTCTGCAGGAGGCGGGCCGAACGGCAGGACAGGATTTGATTGGTTTCATCATTTGGCTCCTGATGGCAGGGATTGGTTGGTGTCTTCCCAGGTTTACTCCAGCTGTAGATAGAGGCTTTTTTTTTTTTTACCTCTTTTTAAGAACACATTGTATTGATTACCATCAGGACATAAAGATCATTTTAACCAGTATAACAAAAAGTGGATCTAAATCTGACTACCAACCCCAGCTTTAACTGAGACTATTTACTGTGTGCCAAAGCCATAGACTTTTTTTTTTTTCTCTGACAGTAATATTCAAAGTGAGTGATGCATTAGTGTTTAAGGAGGGTGCAATGAATTTCAGAACATTTAAATGTGCACAAGGTGATCAGCAAACGTGTAACTTTTTCAATAGGGCATGCAACAATCAACAAATGCTTAGTTCCTTGCAGGAATTAACTTTAAACTCAACTGAGGTTCATCTTTCTGGAGTGCTGAAAATTGTTTCATGCTGGTGCTCAGTGATGGGAAATAAAAATCTGCACACCAGAAGCTGCTCTAATGCAAACTCACGGTCTACTCTTTACATTTGCCTCAGTCCAGTATCTTGTACTTTAAAGATTTGGATGTGCTTTTCACCTCTATTTTTGCTGGTGTAAAATTGAAAATAGTGTTGGTACGTCATCATCCTGCTAGCTAACGTCAATTAATGTCTGTACTCCACAGGTGATGGTTCAGCTTGTCGAGACATCCTGATTGAGTGTAATGTTATCCCAGCATTACTGGCCCGGATCTCCCCCGACACACCGGTATGTCAAACTGCACAAGATGGTCCAAACCGTTGACACGAACATGCAAAATGCAGCTGCTTCTAAACACACTTACCCTCCTGTGACAGTTTGTACCTGACGTCAGTGGCCTTTAACCCCAGTCAGAGATAATCAAACTATGGCTGTTTCCGAAACGGCCTGCTACATACTACTTACTAATGTAGTAGGCAGTAGGTATTGCCTACTACATACTGCGTTTGAATTTAGTATGTAGTATGACTGTTCTGTCCGATCTGTCATGCAGCATGCTGAGCCAGACTTCGCTGGATTTCTGGTTTCGGAAAGCGGAAGTAAACAACGGTGAAGCCGATAAATAAAAAGCTTATTTAGCATCCATTTATGATTTAAAAAGTTAGGAAGTGGTTTATATGTAATTTGATAACTTTCACAGCACCCAAAAACGGATTTCCTCCCATCAAAAAATGAGGAACAAGAAAAAGCAGAACGAGCGCTGTGCATTATGGGAAACAGAACGCGAGGAAGACTGGTCCGATGCAGACTGGTCCGATGCATACTGAGATATTTTCCCGAATCAGTAGACATCCGGGGAGTTTTGGCATACTACAGATTTTGCTCTTGTTCACATACTACTTACTACATACTGCATTTTGGACATATCAGTACATACTGCTAGTATAGCAGGTGATTTCGGAAACAGCCAACGACTACATCTTTCTCTCTTTAGGTTGGCTACCTGCGTAACCTCACATGGACTTTATCCAACTTGTGTCGGAATAAGAACCCCTGTCCCCCCTTGTCTGCAGTCCAGCAGGTCAGTGAAGTCTCAGCTCTGTAATGAACTCTCTCTGAACAGTGTTTGAGTCTAATAACTGGATAATGATGTGCTCGGACATCTCTTTCCTTAGGTGCTTCCCTCTCTGATCCAGCTTCTTCATCTGAGTGATAAAGACATCCTGTCTGATGCATGCTGGGCAATTTCCTACCTGTCAGACGGCGAGAACGAGCGTATCGACATCGTGGTGAAAACTGGAATCATCCCTCGGCTGGTGGAGCTCATGGGCCACCGGGAGCTCAGTGTCATGGTGAGAGGATTCATCTCGTGTCTCAGTTTAACTTTCAGCACACAGGAATTTAATGTGTTTTTTTTTTTTCTCCAACCTGCAGACTCCTGCACTCCGCTCCATCGGGAACATTGTGAGTGGTTCAGACGTGCAGACTCAGGTGGCGATCGATGCCGGCGTTTTAAAGGTCCTACCTGAGCTGATGAGGCATCAAAAGGCCAGTGTGCAGAAGGAGGCAGCATGGGCGCTGTCCAACATTGCTGCTGGTCCCTGTAAGCAAATTCAGCAGCTCATCACCTGTGGCCTCCTCCCTCCTCTCGTAGACCAGCTCAGGAATGTGAGTGGACTGTGAAATATTGATGTCTCTGTTAGAGAGCACCAGTTTCTGTAAGCGGCTTCATTTAGCTATGCCACTTCATGTTTGAACACTGAAGTTTACACCTGTGCTTTGTTTTACTATGACCAACATGTCAAAACTACATCCTGTTTTGTAATGCATGGATTGAAATCTCCAACAAACCACAGGACACATGTGAAGAATAGCTCTTTAGTTTGAATTTGACAAAAAAAGTACTTCCTGTGTTTCCCCTCACCAGCCTTCAAATTGGATAAATCTGTATCAAACTCTAATAAAGCCTCAAGTTTGATCTATTGTCACTAAAGTTTGAGTCTGGTTTCAGAGGACTCATTTCCTTCCCATGTTGACCAGCAAACATGTCTAAACTGTCCGCACAATCCTCTCAGGGAGACTTCAAGACTCAGAGGGAGGCTGTGTGGGCAGTGACAAACTTCACCAGCGGGGGCACTGTTGAGCAGGTGGTCCACCTGGTGCAGAGCGGAGCCCTGGAGGCGATCATCAACATGCTGCAGGTCAAAGACGCCAAAGTCATTCTGGTCATACTGGATGCGATCAACAACATCTTCTTGGTGAGCGATGAAGAGAAGTTAACCGCTCCATTTTCCTAACATGTTACAGTTTGAGCTTCAGATTAAAACAAGCAGAGTGTTTCAGTTATGCACATGACTTTTCAGGCAGCAGAGAAGCTTGGTGAGATGGAAAAACTGAGCCTGCTGGTTGAGGAGCTTGGAGGACTGGACCGTATTGAGATGCTGCAGAACCACGACAATGAGATGGTGTACCAGGCGGCGCATACCCTCATAGAGAAGTACTTCTGTGATGTAAGGCATTAACTAAGTTATTACAGCTCCATTTGTGATCTGATTACTGAAGACCTTTTGATATTATTCATGCAGCACATACATAAAACTCCAGACACATGCATGTAGTTGACTTCCATTTGTCCTCATCCTTTCAGAGTGAGGTCGAGGAAGTCAAAGTCGACTCCACAGAAGACGCTTTTACATTCAAGAGCCCCGACGTCCCGACAGCATTCAACTTTTAAAACTTGTTTTTGTTTGATTTATTAATGTAGAAATAAATAAATACATTTGATACCTTACATTTGGTTACTTTGTAATCTGATGTCTGCAGCAGAAATGGGAGGAGGTATTGAGACCACAGTTTAATGCAAAAGACAAACTGCCTCTAACTTCAATCATTACATTAACTGTGTCATAAGCAGACTTGAGGAATAGTTCTCAAACTGGTTATTTAGATGGTTGTGTAACTAAATTAACGTGCATCTTTAGCCATTTCTTTTATGGCCCAAGATTGAGGGGAGACGTCAAAGTTCAGTACCAATGTGTCGCAGCATACATGGCCATATTTTCCTGACTAGAAGTGTTGGAAAGCAACAAATAACTTGTAAAATGTCCTTCAAACTCTCAGTTTTTAAAGGTGACATATCATGCAAAATTGACTTTTTAATGGTTCTCTACCTGAAATATGTGTCCCTTGCATGTCTACAAACCCCCCGAGAATGAAAAGAATCCATTCTGCCCCTGTTCTGATTTCTCCACCTTTCTGTAAATGTGTGTGAAACCAGCCGTTTCAGACTTCTGTGTTTTTGTTACGTCACAACAATATCCGGTCTGTCACGGAGTCAGAGCTCGGAGCTTGTTCAGCCCATAGACTGTATAAGATATAATGTATAAATACTGAATCCCTCCCCCGTTTTTCATTACCTGCACAAATGTGTGCTAACAAGGAGCTTAGGAGGGAGGCATGCTAGTTGTAGGCTGTCTTAATAAACACAATGGTCGGTTTTACTCCCCACGTCTGCAGATTTGAAGATCTAGTGGATGATTTTTATTTATCATGGATAAGTGCTAGCGCTAGTTAGCATAGCCACATAGCTATATGTTCATAGCTGTAGCTGTGTACCAAGACACACGTCGACATACTGACAAATAAAACCACAAGAAACACTAAATCTGTGACCAATCCTTCATAAAAGGTCCTGCTGCCTTTCTGGCAGAGGTCGGTTTTACTCCCCACGTCTGCAGATTTGAAGATCTAGTGGATGATTTTTATTTATCATGGATAAGTGCTAGCGCTAGTTAGCATAGCCACATAGCTACATGTTCGTAGCTGTGTACCAAGACACACGTCTACATACTGATAAATAAAACAACAAACACTAAATCTGTGACCAATCCTTCAGAAAGGTCCTGCTACAGGCGCCTCTGTCAGGATCAGATTCAGAGGGTTGAAGTAACGCGATCTCTGAGCAGCCGTGTATATTCAGCCAACATGTAAACATTAGATCAGTGATTTTCAACCACTGTGCCGTGGCACACTAGTGTGCCATGACCAATCGTCAGGTGTGCCGTGGGACATTATCAAATTTCACTTAATTAGTCCCAAAAAATATGATTCATATACTAGAAATAATTTGCCATGTAGTGTGTCTGTGCCTGCAGTGTGGTGACTGGCGGAGTAATTAAATACTTATCAATGTTCTGACCTGCGCTACCCACCCACTGAGTGGCAATAAAGCACACTAATGACCTTGTTAATTTAAGACAATAGAATAAATGATGCCCGCGAGAGATGTATGTGACAAGACGTGGCTGTACAAAAGCGATGGATAAATATTCAAAAAGGAAAAATGAAACTCCAAACTGGGCCCTGGACAAAATTCTAACGTGGATGAAGAGCGTATTATGGGTGGTGGACAAGGCAACTTTTATGGGAAAAACTACATTGGTGTCTGCGAGAGCTCTCAAAGCTAGCTACTTAGTAGCTGAACTCTTAGCCAAATCAAAAAAGCCACACATGGTTGCAGAGACAGTAATACTACCTGCAAAAGCCATTGTAAACGAGATGCTTTGCCCTGACACAGTTAAAGAAGTAGCCAAAGTCCCTCTCTCAGATCAATAGAATCATAAATTGAGAGACTAAATGTGTCATTTTGTAACATTTTTGGTTGGTGGCGTGACTCTGGATTTTCTTAATGTAAGAAATGTGCCTTGGCTCAAAAAAGGTTGAAAAACACTGCATTAGATCAACGTGCTGGAGAGCCGAGGCACATCCACTTCCTGAGGGGGCGTGGTCAGAGAGAAAACAGAGTGTTCTGAGGAGGAATGAAGAAGAGGGTTTTTCAGGCAGACCAAAATCTGATTTCAAAGTGTTTTTTTGGGCATAAACTTTAAAGACATGTTTTGGGGACCTCTTAGACCAATATATATTGATGAAAAAAGCGTGATATGTCCCCTTTAAGCATATCACTGACTGAGCTGTGACTGAAGAGGAAAGCCTGTTAGAGGTGAAGGGAACTTCCCAAACTGAGAAAAGGAGTGCACATGTTGCAGCACAGCGGTGATTCTGACATCTAAAAATAGTTCTGGGTTTTAGTTTGACTTCCTAAACTAGAATGCAAACCTCACTTCTCTATTTATGGATGAGTGGAGGAGAAAGTCTAGATTAATTTCTGCTTAATCAGCTGTTTTACTTCATCCTAAAATACTGAGGCGGATGTTAAAACCTGACGTGATGGGTGTGTTTCTATTTAAAGCAAAGGAGTTTACCAACAATAACGGTCATTTCTGAAAATGTAGCTCAGCTCAACTGAAAAAGACCTGTAGAGATTTTCTTTAGCTTTGATGTAGTTTAAGTTTTTATTGTCCTATAAAGTTATGTCAAATTGTTACCAATACAATGGCTGTGAATAGAACTTATTTTGATGTCTTCGTGGTATTGAAGGGACATTTAAAGTACACAAAGCAGACACTCTTTACAGAAACAGTCTGTGACAGGGATGCTACCAGGAAGTTTGCACCCTGTTAAACATCACTATGTTGACTACCCAAATGCTACTGCAGTGTAACATTTCCTGGTCCTTTTTAGAATCACCCTAACTGTCTCCCTTACATGTTCATGTAAAACCCAAACTATCTGTGAGTGAACATCAGCTGAAGAAAGTAAAGTCTGTTTTTATGTAATTTGTGAAACTCAACCTTGCATCTTCCAGAATCTGAGGGAATCACAAACTTACAGAGGACCTTAAAATAATCTGGGAAAATTTGAGGAAACCACGTGTTAAGATTTTGTTGACTCCACCCTGACTCTGGACAACCCCACGTCAACACTGAGTTAAAAGATGAGCAGCCTCACACCGACTGAAGACCACAGACTGAACTGACTCTGACAACAGCTGCTGCATCGTCACCTGGTAGGATTAACAGATTCATTCACATACTGTGACTTTTGATTCTTAAAATTAACTCTGTTACTACTTCTTTTCAGGTATCTTTAATCATGCTGAAGATCAGAGAGTTGGTGTTCATAGTCCTCTGCTGCCTCTGTGTCAGGATAAGACTTCTACATGCAGAGACGGTAAGAAAACAGACTTGTTTGATACACTGCTGTGGAAAAGTTTGATGTCTAGTGCAGCTTGAAAATCTTCAAAAATACAAAAACAAGGCACAGGGCTGAGAGACTGTAAACATATACATCAGTCTGGAGCGTCTGAATAAAAATATGCTCGGGTTGTTTAGAAGGAAATGTATTATTAAAGCTTTTGAGGCACAAAGTCAGGATCTTTGCCTCCTCTACTTAAATATTTGGTTCTTTTTTCTAATGAGTGCATGAGTGAACTTCCAGAAATCCCCTTTTTTTTAAAAAAAGCTTTCTTAGAAATGTCTAAATTTTGAATCCTACATTTGTTTTCCAAGAAAAAGTCAAATCAAGCCGTGTGGGGAATAAAACTGATTTTAATTTATGAGTCTGTTAAAGTTTGCAGATGAAAGTTGGTGTTAAGTCTTGTTGCAATGAATCCTGTTACAGCTGCCTGACCAGGGAACCATAAAGTCCCCGCTGAAGAGTTCACATGTTGAGATGTCTTCTCCACAAGAGGCTACACTGGCGCCACCTTCAGCAGCTACACATCTTGGAGGGGTCCAGAGTATCTCCATCCACGTCAACGCTTCCCTGAAGGCCTCTAATGTCTCAGTACAGACCTCGTCAGGTCTGTCCCGGCTCTTCAGGATCTCTCTGAGCTTGTACCCTGAATCTGTAGACGACATGTACTACGGCTGCTCCAACAAGATGCTGATCAAAGTGAAGCGTCACTACCTCCCGAGGAGCACCGGAGAGGGTCTGCACTCCACGTACACCAAACTCTGCGCCCTGAAAGCCATGAAGACCAAAGACCTCTACGACCCGCTGTCCTGGCATCACTTCAGGGCCCTGTGTGCATACACAGCCGGGTCTTATGATGACTTAAACCGAGCAGTTCGTCAGGGTAAAGCGTCCTACAGAACCTCATTTGAGTTCCACGCCCTCCACTTCCTGCTCTCAGACGCCATCAGGCTCCTGAAGCTGAACCAGAGAACCTGCTACACCAGCTACAGGAGAAGCAAACTGCTCTTCAGCGGTGAAGCTGGACAAACCATCCGCTTCGGCTCCTTCGCCTCCAGCTCCCTCAACAAGGACCTGAGGCAGTTCGGAGGGAGGACTTGTTTTGAGATCCGAACATGTTTTGGTGCTTACCTGAAGTCTTACTCAGAGTTTGACTCAGACGAGGACGAGGTGCTGATTCCTCCATACGAGATGTTTCACGTCGTGTCTGTGGACACATCAGGACAGAACGATTTGAACTGTGATGTTTTGTTCAAGCTGGAGACTGCTGGAGTTTACAGCAGCCTGAACTGTCAGGCTGTAGACCTGCTCTAAAGGTCAGAGGTCACAGCTTTAATATTTATTTTAACTGTTTGTTTTAGGCATTTTAATTTAACTGTCCTACATTTATGAATATGTTTATTTAAGGACTTCAGTAGACTCAGAGTAGATGAAAGAAAGGAATTTGAGGTTAATTTGTTCGCTGCTCTGAGAATTAAAGCGAGAGCGAGAAAAGAGGGCTGGATGTTTTTACATTTTTCTTTACCTTCATTTTTTACAAACTTTTAAAATCAAATTCCCTGATTCATCATCTTCACTTTTCTTGATTTATAACCAAACATGTCAGTTTCTCTCATGGTGCACAAATACAGAAAGATAAATGTTTGTTGTCAAGAGCTTGTCATCTTTAGAAACTTTAAAAAAAAGAAACAGTCTTCACATTTAATTCATGACGTTTATACTTTTTCTCTTAGCTGTCATTAACTCCTTCGGCTATTGTCTTTTCAATATATCATAAGTTATTTGATTGATCAGCATTTGTGTGTTTTGTTTCTTAAGAAAGGAGAGGTCCTCTTGTGGTGGCTTCATGACCTCCTGATTCTCTTATTTTCCTGTTTTATAATCTGAGTTTATGGACTCTTATGTGTGCAAAGAAATAAATTGCAATGAACAGAAGCATTTTCTTGTTCCCTAAATTTCTCTTCAAATCAGAGAATCCAGAAATGTTTAATGAACACTTTAAATGTTTGAGTTCATATTCAGACACTTTATGGACAAACATCTGACCATGACACCAACAGGGACTGTAATGACATAATCAAACACACTGATGCAGAGTTGGTCCCCCTTTTTGCAGCTCTAACAGCATCCACTCTTCTTGAAGGCTTTCCACAGATGTTGGAGTGTGAATCCTAGTCCACTCATTCTGCAGAGCATTTATGATATCAGGCACTGATGTTGGACAAGAAGTCCTGGCTCGCAGTTCATCCTAAAGGCGCTCGATGGGGTTGAGGTCAGGTCTCTGTCATGTCTTTATAGTCCGTACTTTGAGCACTGGGGCTCGGTCATGTTGGAATAAAAAAGGGCTTTTCCCTGAAATGTTGCCACAAAGTTGGAAGCATGGCACCGTCCAAAATGTGTTGAAGTGTTAAGATCACTCTTCACTGGAGATAAGGGGCCGGAATGAAACACCTGAATTTAATAATTAACAGGTGACTCAACATCTGGCAGGTAAACATCTTGATTCAGTCTTGCATCCAAAAACATGAAATCCTAATTTTCTAAATGACCCTACTTTCTGAGAGCAGCAGAGTTTATTGATCATTACACAAGTTTCACTTTGACGTTTCAATACTGTTCCTTTTGATTGCCCATTGAGAGGGCTGATATGTGAAAACAGGAAGTGTTGTTATATTCAGTTGACCAGAAAGGCAGTCTGAGGAGTTAATGCTAAAAATAATTAGACTTAGGTTGAGGTCTATAACAGCTGTTTGATCCCAGAGGAGTGTTTTGGCCCCGTGTGTGAACAGGTAGAGTGTTTATTCAAAATAAATAACAGTAGAAAAACTGCAGATAGGAAGGTGTGGTTCCAGCGACGTCTGCTCCTCGCAGACTGAACCTTTAACAGATTCAGAGTGAGTCTACATCTTCTCGTAGGTGAGTTCATGTCCGCAGGTGGTGCAGGTTTTCTTGTAGAGATCCTCCTCGGGGTCCACCACCTCTTCTGGTCCGTACTGGTGCTGGTGAACGCTGGTGTCTTTGGTCCACATGCTGCTCCTCACCGCCCTGCGCAGCTCTGAAACACAGAGAAATGGAACACGAGGTCTGATTGAGCCACATGATGATGATGAAACTGAGCTTTTTGTTTTCCAAACAGGAAACTCACCTTTCACCTTCTTGTTGAAGCGTTTTTGTTTCTGCACCTCTTTATTGTCCTCCCTCGTCTCTTTGGCTTCCTCCAGAGCCTCCTCTGAACCCCACACCTCCATACATCTCTTCTCCACCTGTGTGTACAAATAAACATGCTCAGATTATTTCCTGGATGGCTGTTTTGTCCATAAATGCTAGACAATTGTAAAATTTCCCAGATCATCAACACTTAGTCACAGCAACAGTCCAACACTCTTTGTACTTAAAATATGTGATTTGCAAATCTGCTGAGAAGCAGGCAGTCTCTCCCTCATTAAGTGAGGCACACCAGACAGTGGGCACTGTGTGATCTCTCTCTCTCTCTCTCTCTCTCTCTCTCTCAACAAACACACCGCCCCGGTCCTTCACACTCTACCTGTACTTTGAGGTAGAGCTTCATGTCCCCCCAGCGTGGGTTGTGAGGGTTCTTCTTTAGGATGAACCTGAGTGCCGGCTCTCTCTTGTCCAGGTCACAGTCCTTCAGCAGGTACTGCTGCTTGGCCTCTGTTCTGGAGATCAGCTTATGTTTCTCCTCGTTGTCTCTGATGGAAAAGAAGGCGACCGACGTCAATACATCAGACTGGTTTTCAACAAGTGACTGTCGAAATAAATAAATAATCCTCATGATCTGAGGAGAAATATTTGCTCTTACAGTGTTTTTATTTTATTTATGTTTTATTATTTATTTTTTTAACTATTTTTAAAAGTTCTTTTATGTGTTTTATTATGATTCTTTTATTATGATTCTATATTATTTTCTGACAGTGTTTTATGTTCTGTGTGTTTGAACTTATTTTACCTCACTGTGTAGCACTTTGCTAAACTAAATTGTTTTTTTTTAATGTGCTGTATAAATAAAGAGGATTGGATTGGAAAGAGTAAACTCCTCTATGAGCACTCTGTATCTGCAGAGCTGCTTTAATGAAATACGTACATGTTTCTTAGATTGAAATGGATTTTGGAAATACTATATTTATCTATTTGGAATCACATTCCTGCTCTAACTCTGTGCAGGTTCCTTAAGCCAGAGGTTCTCAAACTTTTTGGAGCCAGTGACCCCTTACAGGTGAGAACATTTTACAAAGACCCCCTCATAATTATAACATAGATTAAGCACATGCTTACTACAATTTGCACTTATAGATGCCCTCGGAACTATTTGTATTGTAAAACGTATCAATCTAAATACTTCAGACCTGTTCCATAGTGATAAACACAAAACACTTCAATTTGAATCATGTAAATACCACTGGTATACTTTAAAACAGAGGGTCATTTCATTCCTTGTGGACTCAACATGACAGCATTTATACTTTTCAAGTAATTGATCTTAAAAGCTTTCAGAAAATGAACAGTAGCAAGACTGGCATATCCCTTGCATATCCTAACAATGGTTTATATGCTGTTTAATGACACAGCACAATTTTATAATTAATTAGAAATGTATTCTAATTATTTCACGGACCCCGACGCTATGGTTCGCGGACCCCCAGGGGTCCCAGGGGTCCAAGGACCCCACTTTGAGAACCAGTAACAACTTTTTGACATGACCCTTTAGGGCAGGGGTCGGCAACTAAGTTTGGCCTGGGGCCAAATTTTTTTCTAACCAACTCATTGGTGGGCTAAAATTACATCTTCATCAGGCAATACTTTTCAGGACTGTCTCTTGAACTTTTTTTCTCATCTACAGGCGTATATCTTGTACAAAAATTTTATTTAATAAAGTTAATTATTTAAAATCAATGAATTTGCTGTTATTACTGTTTTGGCTCCACTCTGTGTCTGTGCCTGATTAAACAGACAGTAATAAAGCTGCTGTCTTTGATCACTTAATCATGCACTGTCTTTTCAGAGTTAATGGTTAAATAATTACCATTTTAATAATAAACATTTCAGCTGGAGCTTATTGATTTTCAAACAAGCTCCCTGGTCAGCGATGCGCTCAGTGCGCAATCCGTGGAGGATTTTTGGATTGCATGCTCAGAGGAGTACAGGTGGATTAAGAGACTCGCCTTTTATGTGCTCACAATGTTTCCCTCTACCTATACTTGTGAGTCGAGCTTTTCTTCAATGAATGCCATCAAGGTTTCAATTTCAGGTGCGCAGCTGCATATGTCCCAATTTCCCACCACAAGCCTGTGCGTGTCCAAAGTCAAGCAGAACTTGCTGCTTTCATTAATTTGATCTTTGCGCCAAGCTGGCTATTTGTTTTATTTCAAAGAAGCAGATTTTGAACTTTGTTGCAGTGGCAAACAGAGAGCAAGTTTCCTTTTTTCCTCCTTTTTCTAAGAATGCACATTGACTAATGTCCTGTCACAAGCTGGTGTGCGTAAAAATTCAAGCAGAACTTGCTGCTTTTGTTTAATTTCATTTTATTTATTTGATCTTTGAGCCAAGCTTGTTATTTTGTAATTCAATGAAAGGGATTGTGCATTTTGTCAGTTGCAGTGTCACACAGAGAGCGAGTTTTCTTTTTTCCTCCTTTTTCTCAGAGCGCGCATGAGCCAATAAAGTTTAAGTCAGTGTGCATCCGAAGTCAAGCAGATGCTACTTTAATAAATGTTCTGAAATTTGTGTGGAATTGTCGTTTTTGTGATATCAAATATAATTTTTTTCAACTCAGTTTTTAATCAAATGGATCATAGTCATCTGGAGGGCCAGGTATTATTGGGGGCGGGCCAAATTTCGCCAGTTGCCGACCACTGCTTTAGGAGCCATAAGTTATTTGAAAGGTATATAGTATCTATTTTTGAAGTATATGGTAGGTTAATTGTTTATTATTGTTGTTTACTTTGCTACTGTGACACTTGAATTTCCCCATTGTGGGACGAGTAAAGGACTATCTTATCTTATCTTATCTTATCTTTATGATATGGTTTACAGTGTGGTCACATTGATTAGGTAAATAACGGGTCATATGGTTAGAGGCCGGGATATTCTATTCATCTAATCTTTTGATTGGGTTAGGAGAGAGGGTGAGCAGGGTTACCATATTTTTTGTTGACTGAGTTAATCATATTTTTACATTCATTAAAAGTTTCAGTGTTGCTTCAGCACGTCAGGCAGCACTAGGTCCAACCTCAGCCTCTAATAAGCTTTTTATTCTGTGAAGTCTCTACCGGACAAAATCCAGATTACATGCGCACAAAATGCACATGAATTTTAAAAAACAAGAGTAGGACCAACCAACATGGAATCACTGAGTAATTTTGGTCTAAGGGGGTGGCAAAAAAGCACAACAATACAAAAAAAAAAAGAACAGACCTCTTGTGCTTCACAACAAATGAATACAAATCTAAAATGATGATCAGATTTAAAAATCTGACTGAAGGGTAAGTATAAAGACTGTGTGTTATTGTTATTACTGCAAAGGGGTCAGTGGTGGTTAGAATAAGGAGTTTTTAATGACACCTGTAACGCTCATAGTGCAGAATATAAACACATTTTTCCTATAGATCCATCATATAAATGTTAGACTGGCTCAAAAGTTCCAAAAACCCCACCCTCGTGATTTTTTCCATCAAAGGTTTCTCTAATCATAATCCAGTTTCAAGATGAATCTCCTGTGTCAGGTGAATCAGACCAGATTTCTTCCTAACAACTTGTTACAGTGTTTAGAGAATAAATAATACATGTTTCTGTTTTATATTAAATATAGGAAACAATGGATCAGTGAATGAACACCTTACCTGCACTTATCGCAGACACTCAGGTCGAAGCTGTTGCTGAGGTACGAGTCCATGAAGGGTTTTTCACATTCATCACAAACCAAGTAGTCAGGTTTGATCACAGGAGCTGCAGACAAAAGTCACACACACATTTAATTATCCGCATCATCCGCACACACACACACACACACACACGCACACACACGTTCTTCTCGTCATATAAAATCAGGACATAGAAGAGGAGTTGCTATTCTCATCTCTAGCAGGCTAAATTTTGAAAAAGTACATGAAATGGGAGATAAAGAGGGTAGGTACATTTTAGTAAGAGGGAATATAGATGGTAAAACTGTTACTCTTTTGAACATATACGCATGCCCGGGAAGTGAGGTTGGCTTTTTTCAGAAAATCACAAATATTATAGTAGCAGAAACAGAGGGCCCTTTAATATGTGGAGGAGACTTAAATGTACAATCTGAGAAAAAGTCTCTGTACAAGAAGGTAAATACAATCTTTGAAGATGTAGGTCTAATAGATACATGTATATGGAGACATTTGTTTCCGAACAGAAGAGACTATACACACTACTCTGCCCCACACTCCCTATAGACAAGACTGCATACTACTATATTTAGTTATTTAGCATGAGATCAAATTAGTGAGATGTTGTATGTTTATTCTGTTTCAGTGCCAATGTAGCTAGCCATGGTGGACAAAGAACACAGCTTCATGACTTCAGTCAAAGTATAGATACTCCTGGTCAAATATTTCTCCAATACAAGTGAAAGTTGCTCTGTTAAATTATTACTTAAGTTAAAGTGAAGAAGTACTTGCTCTTAAAAATATTTAAGTATTTAAAGCACTGTAAAAATCTCAAAATGTTGTATTTTCACAATACATAAATGCAGTCAAGAATACGTTCGGTTTATTTAGAAAACATTACTTGAAATCACTAAAAACTATGAATAAAAACAGACACTAAGTTACTCCAAGCACAGACACCTTAGTTTGAAATGTTCATCTGGAATGAAACAAACGTTACATAGCTCAACACGCTCTCTCAGGTTGGACTGTGAATGTTTGTATGTTTGGGCAGAAACAGGGAGAACATTTCAAACCATACGTATCATTCTTCATTTCAAAAACCTCTAACACGGGCTGCAGATATGGACATGGTGCTCAGGTGGAGAATTATAACTATCATTACCACCTCTACATGAACTGTCTGATCTGAGTGATGCTCTGTGTTTGCTCCACGTTCAACCATGGAGACACACGATATACAGGTACGACTAAACCACTGAGACAAACAGAACTACACAAACACAGTTCACTGTGTTAGGATCAGATTTCAGAAAAGAGAAGGAAACTCATGAGCTGACTTCAAAGCTAAAGTAGTGAGTAACTCGAGCACTGATAGAAATGTAGAGGAGTCAAAAGTACAGTAATTATCTTCTGAATGTAGAGGAGTAAAAGTAACAAGTTCCCCAAAAAACAATACTCAAGTAAAGTACAGATACTCAAAAAATATACTTTAGTACAGTACTGAAGTGAATTTACTTTGTTACTGTCCACCACTGGTAGCAAGAGATTCAATATGAGCTAGGCTATGGTTTTGACAGATGGAGCCCTCTGACTATTGAACATGTGCTTCCCTTATATACAGAGGGTCTCCCCCAATGCACTCCTCCCCATATTTCCTGTCTTTGCCTATCTAATAAAGACAAAAATGCCCTCCAGAAATATCAGAAAACAAATATTTAAAATCAAAATTTACAGTGAAGCATTTGAGTCACATATAAAGCGGTCCCTTTTTAATTTTTAAATGTTTCCTCCTTGATTGAATACATTTGAACTTTCCCTCCAGGCAAAATGGTTGGGCTTATTACACTGCATGACTTCAGAAGCTCTACTAGCACACCTTGTTCTTTATCTGTATGCTGTTAACTGTCAAAATGCCCCGCTGCCAAAAAACAGTTAGTGTGTTTGTGTGTTTAAAAGGGACATCACAGGAATTTTTATGTGGAGTCAGCAGGCGGGGAGACGGAATTGTTCAGCTGACGACGAAATAAAACGTATCATCTGTCCTGTCACGGTCTAACACTACATTACATTAAGAGCCTGTTGACTCTAGATATTTCTATCAGCCGGCCTCCCTTTTTGAAGTTTAAATATTTTCAGGTCTCTCCTGGCTGATAACTGGTACTCTGTCGTACCTATACTTCAGTCCTATTGGAACAATCACAGCCATCAGTGTGGGGCTATTAGTCAGCCTGTTGACAGGTAAATAACATTTATCTATTTCATTTTATCTTTCATTTGAAAGGAACATACAAAAATACTAAACATTTCTGTAAATATGCCAGAGTTTGCCAAAAGGCTAGTTTCCATCCGAAGTGTCTTTTGCCAGATGTTAAAAATAGGCTCCCCGGATTCATGAGCTGATTATGTTCCTAAAGTTAGAGAAAATTAGGTACTCCTTACGCAGGTCAGTTGAGAAATACAACAAGACTTGGTCACTATTTCTTACACATGTCCAAAGCCTAATGCTACCTGAAGGGGTGTGGCTATTTCTGTATGAATACAGAAAACTAAAAAAACTGGTGAAACTAAACCTCTCCACAGACGCATGGCCCAACACAGAAGAGTCCAGTTGCCTTACGGATCAAGCTTTGGATTGTTAAGATTAGTGTTAATGAAAGAAAAATCTATTAGTGTGTTCACATTCATTAAAATACCAAAATCATTTTACTCCATGACTTTTCATTCAATGTCATGTGTCAGTTGCTTGTCGTTCTCATACAGATAGTATGGTCAGTTGGTGTAACCGATAAATGTCAATTGGTGTAACCAATGTAACCAATAAAAATCTGATATTGCGCAAAAAAGTGACTGTGAATATGATTTTAGCTCTCTACTACACTGTAAAAATTAAATTTTAAATAATTTTAAACCAACTGACCCAAGAATAGAGAGAAAACATTAATGTCTAAGACATACCAACTTGCTCAGTGCAACAAAACCCATATTATCTAAGTTTAGTAATAAAATATTTTAAATATACTTTGAGATGATATTTCATAACAAATCACTTATTTGTACCAGTACACTTGTACACTTCTATGAGGGTGAATTATTTCATATTTGTCATACTTTTGTGGTTACACCATTTGACATTTTATTGGGACTGTGATTCTTTAATTGGTTAAAAATGGTAGAAATGTCATATAAAAAACTATGACACCAACAGAAATGCAAACTATACATTCAAACAAACATCTAAGAAGTTGTTTTAACAAGTTTAAAGCATATTTTTGATTTGGACATCATACCAACCCTTATTTGTCACTGGCCCATTCATATAGCTGTGTATTGCATCATTAACAGTGAGAGATTGCGTTCTATAACATTTTATTCATCTTTTTGTGATATTGTGTTGACACTGCAAAAGTTTGTGTGTAGCGACCTCTTCTTCCAATTCAATCCATTTGGTATTATTGGTTTATATTTTGACATGTATGTTCCATAGACTGTATAAATAATGGACGTAGTATCCGTGACGTCACCCATCTGATCCTGAGCGCTGTTTTGAAGCCAATCGACGACGGCAGCCATATTGAAATTTGCGGAACTCAACCAAACTTAGTGTGACGTAAAGAGGCGGAGTTTGAGCCTCCTAGCCAACAGCTATGTGTTCCTGTCCGGGAGTCAAGTCAGTCATGTCCTTATTTGGGCAAAAATTGGTAATCCTCATAAATTCACCCCCGTACAGTGTGTGCTGATAGAGAAACTAGCTACTTGGTAGGGGTGCAACAATACGTGTGTCTGTATCGAACCGTTCGATACAGTAGTCACAGTTCAGTATGCCCTATGAACCAAACAATACGCAATTTTATATTTATTTGATCAACTTCTGACGAGGCGCTCTGTGCTGAAAGTTCTGTGCACTCCTCCCACATTCATTCAGTCTAAGCTGGTCACGTTTGTTTTAACTGTGCTTCATAGGTTGGTCTTAAATGCTGAGAAAACTAGATTCATGCTCTTTTCCAGGTCCAAACATATTAATCTGAGTAAATTCATCATCAATTCCAATGCAGGCACCGAAATAGAAAGGGTGAAGATTTACAAATATCTCGGCATCTGGATAGACGAGAAAGTAACTTTTAAAAGTCATATTTTAAATTTGTCAAGTAGACTTCGACAAAAGATCGGCTTTTTTTACAGAAACAAGTCCTGTTTTCCTCTCCACTGCAGGAAAACTCTGATAGAGGCAACATTTTTATCAGTCCTCGATTACGGTGACATATTGTACAGGCATGCTTCAGCCTCTACATTAAAGCCACTTGATGCTGTATTTCACTCTGCCCTACGTTTTATTACTGGTGATAGTTACAGCACTCATCGTTGTATACTTTACCAAAAGGTGGGATGGTCTTCTCTGGCAGAAAGACGTGATTTGCATTTTTACCTGTTTATTTATAAAGCACTTATTGGAATGCTACCGTCATATTTATCTTCGATGCTAGTTTGGTCTTCTGGGGCAAAACATACCAGATCAACTGGTTGGCTCACTCTCCAGGTTCCCAGAGTTAATTCTGAGCTGGGAAAATCTGCCTTTTGCGTATTTGCACCATCTGCATGGAACTCCCTGCAAAGCACTTTAAAAATAAATGCACTGGTTTCTTTTAATCATTTTAAATCATTAGTTTTAAAATGTTTAACCTCTGATTGTACCTGTTTTCACTAACTTTGTGTAACATTATTTTTTCAATGGTTGTAACATTACTTTTAACTGTCGTCTGTTTTTAATTGATCATCATTCTTTTAGGGTTATATCTTTTATTTGCTTGTCATGCATTTTAATGTTTCTTTTATATACTCGTCGTCATTGTAAATGAGGGCTTGCCCTCAATGATTTTCGAGTTTAAATAAAGAGAAAAAATATATAAAATATAAATATAAATATATGGAAATCTATATTTCACCATACGATGGTCTGCTGGGTTCACATGTTCACGCATGTGTGTGTGAGCGCACACCCACACGAGAGGGAAGCACGAGTGTCCTCTTTGGTTGCAGAGCAGAGTTGTTCCGTGGTCCTGTAGTGATGCTAGACTGGGTGAAGTGGTTTTAAAGTTCGTATATAGATTACTTGTGGTCTTATGCTGCATGCTGTGTAAGACTTCAGCCTGATACCTGACAGTGTTTTCCCTGCCGTTATATCGGGGGCGTGCCAGGTCCTGCCCCCCCTTGGAAGTCAAAGCAGAAGTGATTTAAGGTTACCTCTCTCATAGATCAGATCTATACCTTGTTCTTTTATTTAACAGACTAAATATCCTCATGTTATTTATATTATGTACATGACGGGATCTCATAGCTAAAAGTGCTCATCAAGGATCCGCTTGAGGCTGGCTCCAGAAGTACCAGAAACCACATACACACCAATTCAAAGAAGACGATCTTTACAGCAGAAATAAACATGTTTACAGGCTGGTTCAAAAAACGAGTGTAGTCTGGATAGATCATTTCTTGATCAGCACACACTGTACAGGGGGTGAATTTTCTCTATGTTGTTAGGATAATAGTGACAATCAGAATAAAACTAAGACACTGTCAGCCAGCCAAATAACCTGCAACACTGATCTTCCTGCATAATGTCTGTAATGCTGAGACAGAAGTGTATAATTAACAGTGAACCTATCTGCATAGATCCAGACAGACAGTGTCTGACTGTTTATCTTCACAAGGTGTTTTATTGCACAGGTTGATTCACACCGCTTAACTACATTATGTTGTGCAATTCTCATGTCAGTAAAGCAGTCCCTTAAACTTTGAACTCTATTGTCTAGTTATAAGGTAACGTATCAGGTTTTCTAGTTTATTTTCCAGTTTTGATCAAAATGTCCGGGGACTTTCTTGTAGCTGGCTCTCTGGTGGTAGCGGATTATGTGGTGTTGGCTCTCATGCTGGTGGTGTCTGCGGCGGTTGGTTTCTACTATGCCTGGGTCAGCAGGAAGGGAGACTCCAGGGATTTCTTAACAGGAGGGCGAAGACTGACAGCCCTGCCTGTCTCCTTGTCTCTGACTGCCAACTTTATGTCATCCATCACTGTGCTGTCCAACCCAGCTGAGGTAAGGCTGACACAATACCCTGTGCAGGTTAAATTTAAATAAACACTGACATACTTTTATACTTAGTCATCTCCAAATTACACTTCAAAAACTCAAAATCTTACCAAGTGAAATTGTCTCAATTTTAGTCAAAATGTCTTCTCTCACTTGATTTAAGATCAATTTACTTTACAAGTAACATTTGAGCAAGATAGAGGGACTTTGAGTTTTAATTTAGAAGAAACAAGGTTTATTTTACATTTCAGACATTTTTCAAGCTGAGATCTTATTTGTAGAAGACGGATAATCTTGATTTAAGACAAACCCTTTACTTGATTTAAGTAAATGCATTTTATTTGAGAATCTATCAGAAAACAGCTCCATTGATAAAAGAAAGAAAGATAAGTTGTTTTTAAGGGTGGGTTTCAGTTTTCAGGCACTGTTTCTTCTAAATCAGATCAAAATATACATCCTCAAACTACATGCACACAATGAAACACCTCCTTTAGAGCATAGCTGACTTATCCTAAAGAAAAACATGACTGAATATTAGTATATCCAGCTCACTATGAGAAGACATTATATCTCAAAATGCTTAAATTAAACTTTGTCATCTTATTTCAAGTACAAGATGGTCTTAAACCTAGAGAAGTGCTGCTATAATACAACTCAAATGAAGGTGAATATATCTCAAATGAAGAAGTTGACATGAAGTGTATTAGTGCAAAAATCTTTTTTTGAGTGAAAATTTTAAGAAATCTTATCTTCCACTTGTCCTCTAACATTTTCTTTGCTCTTGACTGAGGTGTCTCTTTGTAAATAGTATCTAAATGCACTGTTTATAGCGCTTCCTCTAGTCTTCACACCAAATTCATACTGGTGGCAGAAGCTGCTCTGTAAAGAGCCCATCAGTTTTAACTAATCCCATTCACACACCCATGGCATAGTCTCCAGGGAAGTTTGAGGTTAAGTGTCTTGCCCAAAGACTCTTCAGCACTTTGGACAGCGGGACCTGGGATTGAACCCCCTGACCTTCTGATGAGAGACGACCAACTGTCCCACATAGTCACCAGCTACATCATGATTATAACTGCCATAAAATTAGACTCTTGTGAAAAAGCAAACAGAAAACATCCTACAACAATGAATACCTTTGACATTTCAGTTTTTAAAAAAGTACCTTTATGTAACTGTAGACTACTTCAACTTCATGAACATCCTGTTGGTCTTTTTAGTGTCGCCTAAGATTTTTGTCAACATCTCCTCTTTGCAAAGCACCAGAGAAAAAACCTCCTGGTGTGAGGCTCCCATCCACTGCATTGTTTTACCGTACTGTTGAAAATTATGTTAAACAATGTACTCTCCTTAAATATTTTAAATCACAACTATCTTTATGAGCAGCTGTCATACAAACACTAATACCCACACAACATTAAATACACTCAAATAGATGACTTTTGTATCATCATTGATAAACATTGTATTCTACTGTTTCATTTTAAGCTGTCATTAATATGCTAACTATAACCTGTAACCTGACACACAGCAGTATGACATCACCCTTCTGATAGTATAATTTGAGTCTATCATTCTAAATGTGACACCAGAGGAACTCACTGCCACTGATCCATGGGGACGATTGTAGTCTGATAGCTTTGTGTTGACAGCTTTTATAGAGTCTTACTGTTTCAAAACTCACTTTGCAGGTGTATCGCTTCGGAGCCAACCTCATTCTGTTTTCAGTCGCCTATGTAGTGTCAGTAATGGTAACATCTGAGACTTTCCTCCCAGTCTACTACAGACTCTCCATCGCCAGTGTTTATGAGGTGTGTGTGCTTTTGTTATCAGATACAGATAGTTAAGTTGTACTAGTACAAAAAACAAGTAGGAATTAACAATCATAAGTCTATTTTTTTCTTTACAAAGTACCTGGAGCTGCGTTTCAACAGAACAACACGTCTGATTGCAACTGTACTCTTCATTGTTCAGGCAGTGAGTAAAAAGAAAGTCAGAGGAATTTGTCATGGATTTTTTCATCCTGCGTGTAATCTAAATTCTTCATCTGAGGCTAATGTATATTCATTTTTCTGTCTTTCTTAATTACAGATCCTCTACAGCGGAATTGTCATTTATGGCCCAGCACTAGCTTTAAGCCAAGGTCTGTTGTTTTAGACCAACAGTGGTCTGATTCAGTGCTTGGTTTGATGCCATTAAGTGAGCACTGTGTGATCTCTCTCTCTCTCTCTCTCTCTCTCTCTCTGCAGTTACCAGTTTGAATCTGTGGGGTGGAATTATTTCAACAGGAGCTGTGTGTACTCTTTACTGCACAGTGGTTTGTAAATTTGTTAAATTATCACTTACTTTTTATAATTTATACTCAGAGTGTTTACACAAGGTTAGCATAGCCTCTGTTTCCATTAGCACAATAAGCCTGCATTCTTTCTCACTGCCAGCAGAGGGAGACTCCACTGTTTGTAGGGTATGATGGATGGATGGATGGATCAGGGCAGAAGGTTGACTGATGGATAGACGAATTAATGAATGAATAGATGGATGGAAGGAAGGCTAGATGAATAGATGGATGGAAGGTGAGAAAGCTGAATGGATAGCTGGATTAACAGAATGATGGAGGTTGGTTTGATGGATGGGAGAATGGATGGTTGGAATAATGGATGGGTGGATAGATCAATGGACAGAAGGACGACTGGATAAAAAGATGAATGGATAGATGGATGGATGCAGCGATGGATAGAGATATTGGTGGATAGATCAAAGGGAAGAAAGTTGACGGATGGATGGATGGATGGAAATTGATGTGCACTGTAGGCACAAGTAAACAAAGTATTTGTAGGAAGTGAAGCCTTATTTTTAATGCAGGGAGAGGGCTTGCAATGTGTGTTTTATACAGCATGTAGACCTACTAAATGTCTGAATTTAAACAGAGATGTTGTCTTTGTTGTCTGTTACAGGGTGGACTGAAGGCGGTGGTGTGGACTGATGTGTTTCAGGTAAACTTCTTGATAAAACAATATGAAAACATGACATTGGTATGTTGTAACATGACATCATTTTCAAATTCCATTAAGTAAGCCAGATCCCTGTAGCCCCATATTGAGGATTGTGTGAACGTGTTTTACATCAGAATCATTGTAAAGCAGTGTGCAGCAAGGGAAGCACCATTGGAGATGTAAAATTGGGTACAGTGATGACATGTAAGCACATTTCTGTCCAAATCCCAATCCTTTTTGGGTAATTCAAGTTTTTGTGGGATGCTTTACAAATAATCCATGTATCATTGTTTGAAATTGCTAAATAGAGTGAAACGGGTTGAAGTGGATACCAAACCACAGTTGCCTTTTAAATCCTCTAGGTGGGAATAATGCTTGCAGGCTACCTTGCTGTGATCATCAAGACTGTGCTTTTACAAGGCGGAGTATCCACCATCATTTCAGACTCAAAACAGGGAGGGAGACTCAACTTTTTGGAGTAAGTCTGTAAAAGAGAGAAATATTAAGTTACCATATTTTGTCCAATGCCTAAAAGAGAATGGATATATTTTCGATTCTAAAATTAAACAACAGTTTTAAGGATTGGGTATGTTTTGGAACTTGCAAGGTAATACTTGTCTGACTGTTAAACCAAGGCTATTAACTTCCCTTTTACTGTATTGGTAACCTTGCTCTTATTGTGTTTCTCCAGCTTTGATCCGGATCCCCTGAGGAGACACACGTTTTGGACAATAACCATTGGAGGAACTGTTAGCTGGATTGTTGTTTATGGGACTAACCAGGCACAGATTCAGAGATACGTCGCCTGCAAAAGCATAACTCATGCTAGATTGTGAGTCACATTTTTATAATTTATTCTAACACAGGAACCAACATTTCAAGAGGGATCATGCTTTACAAAGTTTTTTTGTTTGTTTGTAAATATAATAATAATAATAATTCATAGGATTTATATAGCGCTTTTCTTAATACTCAAAGTCTCTTTACATAAGATAAAAGTAAAAATAATAAAACAGGTAAATAAAACAGGTAAATAAAACAGGTGGGAGATTATTTTAAATGGCTGAGCTAAAGTTCAATGTTTTAAACAGACAATCAGAGTTTGTCAAATTTGAAATGTTGTCTTTTGTGTGTGGTTTAGTTATTCCTTATCTTTAATCTTTTTCCATAACAAGGAAAAGACACATTGTAGAAGAAAACAAATGGTAGAATCTTAAACTGAATGAAGAAAATATCATTTTGTAATAAATATTAATCTGAAGTAGTATGTAAAAATGTATATCCACATTTAGTTAAATTCTACTTAAACAACAGATGATAAAGGGGTGGGAGGGTGTTTTAGAATGTCATGGTAACGAGACCTCGTTAAGGGGCTATAAATAGCAGGTGGTCATGCCAAATAGAATCCCAACAAGGTGAGACAAGACCCTGACGCCAAGCAGAGGGGTGCTGTCCACCCTGAAAGTGTCATAGAGATAGCGATAGAGATAAACAAAAACTTCCTTATAAAGAAGTCCAACAAGATCCAGAAGCGTAATCCGTTCAAGAAGCACGAGAAAACACAGGGGGAAAGATGCAAACAAGACTCAATGAACTGACAAAAGGAGAGGGGAAATAGAGAGACTAAATACTCACAGGGTAATTAACACAGGTGTGACACAAGACACAGGTGAAACTAATTAGAAGTAATCAACCAGGAGGGAAGCACACAAGGGAAGGAAGTATAACTATAAGGTTTTATACGAAATAGGATCATGTCATCGACATAAAAGATTATCTTTGCTCCCCTCATTAACACATCGCAGTCTGTAATCATGTTGATTCATGTTGCTTAATCTGCATTTGCCTTAACCTCCGAGGGTCTGTACTTGTTTTGTTTTTTTGAATACAAGAAAATGTATCAATTGTAATACATTTAAGTGCTTTTTAGAAGCCAGATTTGCAAGAGCCACATCAGGTGTTATAGTTTTTGTCATCCTGTGAATGTTTTTGTCATGCATCTATCCCTTCTTTTCAGAGCTCTGTTCATCAACCAGTTAGGTCTTTCCATCTTTTTGGCGTCCTCAGTGTTTGCAGGACTGTGCCTCTTCTCGGTCTTTAAGAACTGTGACCCATGGACTGCTGGACTTGTCTCTACCCCTGATCAGGTATGACTGAGAGATGACTATTTGTCTTTATACGTCCAACTAAAAACTCTGGAACACGTTAATCCCTACCTTCCGTCTCTACAGCTGATTCCATATTTGGTGATGGGCACCTTGACAAATTACCCTGGCCTTCCTGGACTTTTCCTTGCTGCAGTGTACAGCGGCGCTCTAAGGTTTTCAGTCAACTTTAAAGTTGTTTTTGCTCCTCAGATCTAAATCACACAATGATCCTTTTGTTGCACCCAGCTGTTTTAACTAGGTGTACAAGTTTGAAATTTATGCTTACCATCAATTTCTGTGATTTGTTGTATTTATGATATTTATAATACAACAAATCAATAATATCTGATGAGACCAGCATCTCATATCAGCTGAGAGAATGTCCACCTCTACCATTACTGTTAAAAAAATGGAGGAAGAGTTACATTCATATTTGTGATTTCTTTCTTTCTTACTTCCTTTCTTTCTTTTTTCCTCCTTTCTTCATTTATTCCTCCTTTTCTTTTTTTCTTTCCTTTTTTCATTTATTCTTTTCATTCTTATTTCTTCATATATTCCTTCCTTTTTTCTGTCTCTTCTTTTTTCTTCCTTCTTTCTTATTTCATTTATCAATTTCTTTCCTCTTTCTTCATATATTCCTTCCTTTTTTTTTATGTCTTTCTTCATTTATTCCTCCTTTTCTTTCTTTCTTTCTTTCTTTCTTTCTTTCTTTCTTTCTTTCTTTCTTTCTTTCTTTCTTTCTTTCTTTCTTTCTTTCTTTCTTCTATGTTCCAGCACAGTATCTTCTTCCATCAATGCCCTAGCGACAGTGACACTTGAGGACCTCATCAAGCCGCACACTACATTGTCCGAGAAACACCTGCTCTGGATCTCCAAAGGACTGAGTGAGTGAATTGTCCTTGTTTACACTGTCAGTTGAATATCATCTCAGAATTCAAAGACTGAAACCTAACAAACTAAACTTTCTGATGTGATGTGGCTGCAGGTTTATTTTATGGAGCTCTGTGCGTTTCCCTTGCTGGAGTGGCTTCTGTCTTGGGAGGAATGGTGCAGGTACAGGTTAATACACAAGCATTGCAGTTCTGTTAAATGAAAACAATAACTTCTTGGTACTTAGAGAGCCTTTGTGTTCCTTAATACACTGTGTTTCTCCTTGAACAGGCATCTACCACTATCCTTGGTGTCACTTTAGGTCCCTTACTTGGTGTCTTCTCCTTAGGAATCCTGTTCCCATTTGTCAATTCCAAAGTAAGGACGTCCTTTTATATGACTTTTTATCTTTTAGTTTTGTTCCTTTCACTTGATAAAAATGTATCCTGCAAATATTAAATAACTATTGTTGTCTGTTTCTTAATTTCATGGGCAGGGGCAATCAATGATATTAAAATCTCAAGTTTTAGAGAAACAAAGTTTTCATGAGCTTCGAGGTACAGAAGTGCTGTCTGGTTGCCGCTTAATGCATTTCAAATGTACTTGATTTTGTCTCTATTATCTCATGACATAATGAGCAACCATCAATTGTCAAGTCTGATAAAAAACAAGGTCACATTTCCAATCACACAATAGTCATGCACAGCTGTGTCGGAGTGTTGATCTTTTTGAAAGTATTGGGATTGAGGTTTACTTTCCACCCTGTTTTTAATCCAGGATTTCTGCATTATCCTTTAAATTGTTGGATTAATCTGATCACTTGGGTTTGATTTCTACAGGGAGGTTTGTCAGGTCTGTTGTCAGGCTTGGTTGCGTCCTTGTGTGTAGTTGTTGGATCTTTGATCTATCCGCCCCCTCCCTCCATGACTCGACCTCTGCCGTTGTCCACAGAGGGTTGTAATTTAACCGCTTCAGAAGGCTTTAACTGGACCTCCACTGCTGTGCCGACAGAACCAAGCTTCACCACTACACCAAACAGTGATAACGGGTAAGTGTGTAACCAACTGAAATGAACCGTTGAATTGAATAGGAATCATTAGAATTAAGGCTGATTTATACTTCTGCGTCTCCCCTACGCAGCAGGGGCTGACGCGGACATGAGCCCCACATACTTGTGCGTCGATGTGTCCGTGTCGCGCAGCAATTCTCCTCCGATATGCCTGAGGGCAGTGTGGTCTCTCTGATAGCCGGCCGCCTGCTTCCGGTCCCGCTACGATCTCTGTTTACTTTTCCACATCGATTCAGAGCGTGTTCTGTTAATCTACAGCTGATACATGTTGCTGTTTATCATACAGACATGATTACATGAAGAGTAGAGAGGAGGAGATGAAATACACGGCCGATGTGTGGCCGATGTCCGGGATCCCGGAAGTGCTGTGAATGCGGGAAAGACAAAGCCGTCGAGCGGACCAATCACAGAGCTTGCGGTCCGCGTCGGCTCTACGTGTAGTTACATTTTGGAGGAGGTGCACGTCAGCTACGTGCGTAGGCCTCTGCGTAGGTACGGGAGCTACGCGGACCTACGGCGTAGGCTACGCCGTCAATTCGACGCAGAAGTATAAATCAGCCTTTAGAACCAGAAATATTTTGGGAAGTTTGGGAAAGCACTGTGAGAGCAACAGAACACTAATCCTGGTTTCATATTGATGCAATGTTTAGCTTTAGCAATAAAGGGCAGGTTTGCTTTCAAGGACACAAATTATGATCTATGAATGAAAGCCCCATTGGACCTTGTGATGTTCAATTTGGTAATAAAATAATAATTAGGTTATTACATAAGTGTCTAAACCTTATCTCATAGCCTGTCATACTTAGTACCTTGAAGCTGCCTTGGAATTCATGGACGCAAGATGATAAATCTCCCCGAATCATAATATAAACTGGCTCAAGATCAAGGAGCCCAAATTGTATCCACTGCATCAACTCAAAGCAGCTAAGAGTATGGTCGGGTTAGGCTATCATAGAAACCCAAGCATGTTTCAAGAATGAGACTAATAAAATATGTATTGTATTAAAAGGAACCCGACTGTGGGGACTAATAGGCATAAATCTACTTTAATGTTTGTCTCATACTAGAATGCTTTGTTAAATAGACATGAAGAGTTGTTATTTCTTTAAAGAGTGAAATAACACATATTCTAACCTACAGGCGCAGCCGTTGTTTTACTAGCGCAATGCATGCTGGGTTGATGATGTGTAATGGTTGCGTCTTGCCGAGCCTCTGGTTTTCACCGTGTTTACTCGCTGGCTTTCAGGAGCGTGAAAACCATAATAATGCCACACTGTGCTGCACTTGGGTGTAATTTCCAGTCCAAGGGAAACAAGGGAACTGATAAAAGTCTACACAGCTTTCCATGAGACAAAAAGAGAAAAAAGCAGTGGGACATTGCTTGTGGACGTACACAACTTCTGAAGGACCCGCGGCTATGTTCTCGCCACTTCACTCCAGATGCATTTGATGCATTTAGCCGACCCACGCTGGTGAAAGAGCTCACAGGTGCTGCTAGTTAGTGACGGAGACTGAAGACAAATGCTGTGCCGTCAGTTTTCGTTCATAAACAGACAAAACGCCCACGGGAAAAGAGTGAAGTCCGCTCGAGGAAACGCCATATGCAGGAGACGCTGGATGTCCTCCTGCGGGGATGTCAACATCCCGCACCTGCATATGTAGCCTCTGATGGCGAACCATCGGGCATGATCACGACCACGACCATGACCACGATCACGGAGGAAGCTGACGACGAGTCCCCCGATCAGTCAACACAGCAGAGTGTAAGTGTACAGTGTTCTCCAAATAAGAGTGATGTTGAGGGGCACTGGTGGCCTAGCGGTCTAAGCGCCCCACATACAGAGGCTATAGTCCTCGTCGCAGGGGTTGCTGGTTCGATTCCCGGCCGGTCAACCATTTCCTGCATGTCATCCCCCACTCTCTGCTCCCCACATTTCCTGTCTCTCTTCAGCTGTCCTCTCAAATAAAGGCAAAAGGCCAAAAATATAACTTTAAAAAAAAAAGAGTGATGTTGATCAGACAGGAAAACACACATCTGATGCAGCGGTACAGTGGCCAGCTGATGCGCACCAACTTATTACTCAAGACCACGTGTCTGCCTCTAAATGTGAAAATGAGCTGAAGGAACAGTTTCAGGAGGACAGTCAGTCTCTGGATCTTTTCCCCTTAGATGATGACTTTTTCAGCGAGGGCAGTCAGACACTGTACAGACAGTCTGATCCCAAATATAACATAAGTTCATCAGAGCCTTCACAGAGCACCCAGGAATCACATGCTTCAGCTGACACGCATGAAGAAAACAGTCTGTTGCAACCAAATGACGTCACTACCCAAACATCATTGAGACGCAAAGAACAATGGCGATCTACGAGTGAAAAGATTTTTTCTAGTTTTATACAAACTAAGATACTTTGAGAGATTTTATTATCGTTTTTATATAGCTGATACAAACATTGATCAAATAGGAAAATATGTTTTGGGAGCCGGGGTTCCTTTTAAGGTGCGATAGACAAGAGAGTGGTCCCCCGTAACCACATACAAACCAAAGTTCTCCCTCAACTATAATAAAATACATCTTATCTGCTAAAGTCTGATGTCCTAGCAAGGTCACTCTTGGCTTTGCTTGGTATTTGGGTCTCTGGGATGGAGATCAGCTACTGTCAAAACAACAACTACAATCAGGCTTTCACAAAGATATGAAATCATCAGATCCTGGGCGCCAAAACAACACTGTCATAATGCAGATTAGTTCAAGGTTGGAATTCAAACTCCGTCAGGTCTGTCTATAAAAGGTATAAAAGGTCAAGAAAACAATGTGTACATTTTTTGTTAAGGATTGGAGTTGGGTTGATTATTTCTGATTCAATCCCAGGATTCAAAGTGACCAGAATTCCTCACTCAAATAGTTGAATTCTCTGAATTTTTGGGCATTGTAGAAATTTTAATTTGGCAAATATACGAGATGACACATCGTGATCCCTGACTGGTACCTTCCACGGAATTGTCATTTCTGTAACCTGTCCAAAGAGGTCCATTAAGTCTGACACTGTATACCAAAGCAAGACAGTTCTTTTAACTAGACCAGTGTGTTTTCTTTTCCTACGTTGACGTTACAACTACAAACTTACTGCAGTCTTCTTCAGAGGGATCACGTGATGTTGTTGTGACGTGTCTGTCAGCTGATTTATAGAGGACGACCACGCCCCCTGTTGTCTGACAGTCCTGCATCCCAAGTGTGCGACAACATGTAGGCCCCCCCATCCTGGTTCACTATCCTCTGAGCCCACTTCCTGATCTCTACAGCCTCCCTTATCCAACGCTTGTATCTGTTGCTCTTGGAGTGGATAACCTTGGCCTTTTCCCAGACCATGATTTTCTGTTTTTCAGAGGTCTGAAATGGCTGATTTGAGATTTTCTTGGTCTGCTTTTTGCTTTAAAAAAGCAGACCAAAGTAAAAAAAAAAGTAAAACACACTGGTCTAGTTAAAAGAACTGTCTTGCTATTTGTGTCAATTGTTACATTTCTAAAAGGTATTCACAAGACTACTTTAAAAGACAAGAACCAAATTAAGGTTTCTGAGCTGGAAAAGGAGTTGAAATATATTACACAACTATAATATTACCATCCTTGCATCATGAGCCCACTATGTAAAAAAAATCTCATTGCATTTTACATCACTGCCGAAATGTTGTAATATTCCTTTAAACAGTGACATGCATTATTTTCTATTCTCTTCCTCCACCAGTCATCCACCAGAAGAAGACTGGCACTCTCCCTCCTATCTTTACTACAGTCTCATTGGTACTGTAACAGCCATCATTGTGGGGCTGATCATCAGCCTGCTTACAGGTACAACAATACTCTATTGTCTATCTGTTCTGTGATCGAGTTCTGTTTTATTCTGACAGTGTTGTTCCTTTCAGGAGGCTGGAGGGAGAAGGTAGATTCAAGGCTCATGCTATTGAAAGAGGACACAATCACGTATCATCTCTTCAAGTGTTTCTTTGACAGAGTGAGTGCTGCAGCAGGAATACAGTGAGAACATCTTCAGACTGATAACACCTGCTGACTCTGCTCCCTACTCTTACCTCCACAGGTCATTAGAAGAAAAGCGGAGGTTTACCAAATGGAGGAATCTGAGAAGAACGTTGGAAACACAAACCCTGCTTTCAGTTATGTTGACGTTGACCTAAAAATTTTGTAACCACACGTAACAACAAATGCATACCATGTCTATTGTTTCCCTATTTCTCAGTGACACAACTGAACTAAGGTTTTAATTTGTGCTATTGCATTATTCGACCCTTTTATTTTCATGTATTTGTTTTTCCCAAGTATATTGCACTCCATGTATAAACCTTGTTTTGTACCTTTTATATACTCTTGGATTTGGTGTGTAATATGAATAGCGTTTTTATGTTATGAGGTAGGGTGGGGCACGCTTCCAATTGAACTATCGCCACACATCTTACCTTAAAAACAAATAAAATGTATGTATAGTTAACTACCAACCAGGATATACTTTTTTTTTTTGTTGTTGTTTTTTGTCTACAATATTCTCACAGTCCATCAAAAATATTGTTACAATATGGATTTTTCTGGAAAAACATACTTTGGAGAATGAGGCTAAGGCAAATACACCACGTCCTGTTGACCAATATAAACAAGACATTTTCAACAATACAGAATACTATACTATAAATGTCTGTTAATATGTAGGCTAACAAAAACAAATATTTCAAATGAAAAGTGACAATCACGCTGTCATAGTTTGACTTCCTTTGACAGCAGCTTGTCATTTTGTTTATCTAATATAACCTGCAGATTAACAAAAGTGTTCCTATACCATTTTATTAAAGAGTACATCTATCAAAGCTGGGGTTGGTAGTCTCGAAAAACTAGCATGAATTTGAATGTAGCATGTCTTCAGGACTCCGTCTAACCCCTCCCCTCCCTCCCCTCGGAGCTCCTCCAAAACGACGTAAATATGGACGTAGTATTCGTGACGTCACCCATCTGTTTCTGAAGAGCTGTTCTGAGGCCAAATCGTCGGCGGCAGCCATATTGCTTCTGTCGAGCCAGTGTGACGTAAAGAGGCGGAGTTTGAGCCTCCTAGCCAACAGCTACAGTGTTCCTGAAGGCAGCTGTGCCTCTCATTGGAGGACTAGTAATCTCAATATCTTTGAAATTGAGAAAATGAGCTATCCAGACTACACTCATCTTTTGAACCAGGCTGTAAACATGTTTATTTCTGCTGTAAAGATCGGCTTTTTCCCATTCATGTGTATGTGACTTCTGGTACTTCCGGAGCCAGCCTCAAGTGGATCCTCGATGAACTGCAGCTTTTAACACTTCTGCATTGGACTCATATGTTTAGACTGGAGGTTGCCGCTTGGGGGCTACTGAGCCCCGCTCACACACTCACACTAACTAGTTAACATGCCCTATATGGGCCAAAGCCAAAAATCAGCACAGCACCTTCAGAACAACTACTATATTATTTCAAAGGGTTTCCCTTCTGGGGACCTGCTCCTCAGTCCCCATACCACCAGAGGTCCCCATGACGTGACTGTGTAAACAGATCGTTGTCCCCATAACATGATAATTTTACCAATTCCACACACACACACACACACACACACACACACACAAACACACACACACACTCTCACTCTCTCTCTCTCTCTCACACACACACACACACACACACACACACATACACACGCACCTGGCTGATGCACAATCTTCCTCGTCCTCTGCTCTTCCTCTCCGCCCCCCTCCTCGTCGATGAAGAAGCCGGCTCCGGAGTCGATGGTTTTAGACACTTTGGCGGAGGTCGCCCCCTCCACGGCGGACAAAGGGCGGCTCGCCAGGCGGGCTTGCCGGAGCATCAACGCCCGCTGCCGGTTCCTCTCGATCTTAGCCCGCATCGCTGCAGACAGCTCGAGTTTGGGGCTCTCATGTGGGCCTGGACCAGCAGCATCCTGTCCCTCTGTCTCTGGGGGATCCATGCTGCTGTCTCTAACAACAGTCAACACATCAGGATGGGTACAGGGAGTCCAGGTTTGCTGCATTCAAAGCGCAGCGCTCGACTGTTGTTACAAAACTGACAGCTACATACTTCCGGTTGTCTTCTTCTTCTTCTCCTGAATCGTGTTTCTAGGCGGTTGGCATCCAGCTTGTAGGTGCATTACCGCCCCCATCTGCTCCGGAGTGCGGATCAGACAGTGAACTTACAAAACCAAACCAAAACCACACACACACACACACACACACACACACACACAAACACGCACGCACATTCGTACACTCCCTGTACACTTTTATCCCTCTTTCCCTATATCCAAATAACTACCCCCACCCCTCATCATCCTCCCTCTTCCCCTCACACCCTGTGAAAAATCCCAAACAAAACCCTGACCTGTGCTCTCTCATCCATACTCATTACCCCTTTCAATGTGAACTCCCCTACTCCCAATTCCCCAAGCTCCCTCCTCATCCTTTCTCT
Source organism: Notolabrus celidotus (assembly GCF_009762535.1). Lineage (NCBI taxonomy): Eukaryota > Metazoa > Chordata > Actinopteri > Labriformes > Labridae > Notolabrus > Notolabrus celidotus. The sequence goes on from NC_048278.1 coordinate 1,768,964, forward strand.
CTGTGTCTCAAACTGTACCTTAAAATAATGCGCTCTACAGACTCCTCCTCTTGACATCCCTCACATACACCCATCTCATGTTTCTCTATCATTTTCAGTGTTTGATTTAATGCACAATCATCTAACCTCAACCTAGTCAACACTATCTCCTCTCTCCTTTGTCCACTCCCTACCCTTGTTACTCTAACACTTCTCTGTATTTTGTGGAAATGCCTCCCTTTCCCCTCTCTGTCCCACCTTTCTTGCCACACCCTGTTGATCCTTCTCCAAACCTCACACTTGACCTCTGCTTTACTTATGTTTATTTGCATTTCAATGTCTCCTTTCTTCAATGCCCTTTAGGCCAGCTCGACCACTCTCTCATTCCCCCTCACCCCTACATGAGCTGGTACCCACAGAAATGTCACCTGTCCTCCCTGATTTATTATTCTTGTAACTGTCTGAGGGACTTCAAATAAAATATCCTGACGGCTGTTGGAACTGAAAGATTTCAGGCTCGCCAGGACAGAGGCTGAGTCTGAGCACACCAACACCACCCTTTGTTTTGTCACTTCCACCCACCTTAGAGCAACCAACACTGCCACCATCTCAACTGTGTAGACCCCTAACTTATCTGATGTTCTTCTGCTAATCCCAATCCCTTTTTCTGTCACCGCCACCCCAAATCCAGTCACTTCTGTTTCTGGTTTCTTTGCACCATCTGTGTACACTAGCGTGAAGTCCCTATATGTATTTCCAATGTATTCATTAAATGCACCTTTAAAATCTGTACCATTTCACTTCTTTTTGGCCTCTAACCAATGTCAATCTACTTCAGGGCCATCCGCATCAATGGAGCCACCTCTGGATACACCACCGAGGGGCTCACCTTACTTCCGGCTGTTTCTTCTTCTCTTGTTTTTAAACATTTGAGCGCGTTACTGCTCCCTACTGTCCGGAAGTACAGATATGAAGCACGTCTCCTAGTTTAACGGTAACAAGCTCCACCCTACAGCATAGCATCCTGAGGTCCGACCATAGACTGTATAAAATATGGACATAACGTGACCTCGATCTGTTTCTGAAGCGCTGTTTTGAGGCCGATCGGTGGTGGCAGCCATCCTGTTGCTGTTGAGCGATTGTGACGTAAAGAGGCGGGCTTTGAGCCTCCTGGCCAACAGCTACAGTGGTCCCACCTGTCAATCAGGTCAGCTGTGCCTCTCATTGGAAGACTCATAATCTCAATATCTTCGAAATTGCCGCGTTAGAAAAAAATTCACCCCCGTGTGTGAAGTGAGAGAAATGATCTATCCAGAGTACACTCGTCTTTTGAACCAGGCTGTAAACATGTTTATTTCTGCTGTAAAGATCGTCTTTTTGAATTGTTGTGCACGTGGTTTCTGGTACTTCTGGAGCCAGCCTCAAGCGGATCCTTGATGAACTGCAGTTTTTAGCACTTCTGCATTGGACTCATATTTTTAGACCGGAGTTCGCTGCTTGGTCAAAAATGCTAATTTATCAGCTCATGAATTAGCTGCAAGTGTAGGTCATTTTTTAGGCTGTGATAGAGAGGTATCGTTGTAGTAATTGAAAGGAAGTTGTCGTTGGGATGGGCATGTGGAGGTCTATGCAAAAGCTTGTGTAGTGACTTTACTGAGAGATTCCCACTACAGGGAAATTACTAAAATGATACCAAACTTCCCAACATTAACCCCAGAAGAGAAACTGTCAGTTCTCCTGGGGGAAGGGTCAGCAGCTCCTCTGGCTGCTAAATATGTGTCTGCCTGTCACAGCCTGAGGGACGCACCATCCCATGGTGTTTGATTTTGGGTGGAGGTTTTGTGAGCGCGCCTCATCGGGTGAGGACATTGAGATATGCTGTATAGGTGACACCATCGTTCATTACTGTATATAAAATATGTAATATATGGTTGATATGTATGTGATGAATATAATATGTAATGAATATGGTGTATGATATATGGTGAGTGTAGTGTGTGTGAATATATATAATGTACTGTATGAATTGATGTGCTTTGGCAATAACATCTCACTGTTCATGCCAATAAAGCAAATTTGAATTGAAAAAAAAATTTTTTTACTGTCCTTGGCCTTCCCTTTTCAGGCACTTTGGGAGGTGATGTGGTTGTTCCTTACATATATTCACATACCCAGAGTCATTCAATCGATGTCCAAACCAAATTTTCCATTTGGGTGATGTTCCCATTTATTACATTGAAAAGAATCTGACTTATGTGGTCCAGTTTGTTGATTCAGGTTATATGCATTGGTAAGGTAAGAACCGTGTGCTCACTTCACCTTCCCAACAAAAGACTAGGCTTACCTGCCCTAATTTATATCACCTGGTGACCAGCTGCAGCCATTCAAAAATACTGTCAAAGAAAACAACACCATCTAGTGGTAAACAAATTACCCAGACAAATGGCTCCTGCAGCTTGCTTTAATACTCACATTGATGACATTGACAGTTTCAAATGGAAGCAAAGTGTCTTGATAGTGAGAATAACGAACTTCTCAATAAGACATGACTGAGATCTGTCTCTTGACAAGATTATCCCACTCTTAATGTTTACATATGAGTACCAGCCTTATAACATTATATACAGTCGTTGTAGTAAGAGGAATTGGAAGACAGAAGCCAGGAAAGCTGTTCTTTCCCTGAAGTTTAAACAAGTGGCAACTGATGCAATGGATTAACCTCAATAGTTAACCTCCAAAACTTGCTAGAAAACAGCCTTTGAGGTATTTGTTATTGAGGTGTGAGTGTTTGTAAAGTGGCTGCCCCCTTATTCTTTAAGTTGAGTTTTATTGACCACAGCCAAAGTTGATTCCCCCCCTGGGAGGAACAGGTACAGGTGTGTTGTGCACTGTGGTGGGAATCAAGACCTTAACGTGCCTGTGTTCAGAAATGTGTGTGAAAAATCAGGACAGGTGAGTCTGTCCTTTATTATCCTCTGGCATCCAGTGAATCCCTGTTGCATCACACTGACCCTGGCAGCGTGCCATGCATGCTGCTGCCTTAAGAGGCTTGTGTCAAAGTAAAGCAGATCACATCCTGATACATGACACTGCAAATCTGATTGGTGCTGTGAGGCAGCTTGAAAGGTGGATGGGGGCTGACTCTTTAAGTGGTTCGCTGGACGGGAAATGTTTTAAGTCTGAGAAATGATTTCTAGTACAGTATCTTTTATTCTGTTTTAAATTATAACACAAATCATTTAAGATTGTTTTCATACAGAGTAGAGTCTGTCTTTAACATTTAACTGATACATTACATTAAAACCCTCTGTAAGCCCTAGGAAAAAGTAACGTTGAAGGTCTTAAGGCGATCAAAAATGAGCATTGCTTTAAACTGATATAAATATGTCATATATTGATGGATCATTCCAATTTTTTTTTAAATCTCTTAATTAACTTCAGTATTAATGTGACATACTGAATGTTCCCTAATATTATAATTAACCCTTTAGTTACGACGTGTTTAAGAGCCAGAGAGAGGAATTTAGGGGAAGAAAAAAACACCAAAAATGGATCAGCTCCTGCATAATATAATGAAAACTGGAATTCTTTTTTTGAGTCAACACATTTTGACATATGTTGATGACTTACAACAACACTTTTTTTATCACTGCATTATTTTTCATGTAATGTCCTATGTTTAAAAAAGTTACGTTGAAGGTCTTAAGGCGATCAAAAATGGGCATTGCTTTAAACTGATATAAATATGTCATATATTGATGGATCGTTCCAATTTTTTTTTTAATCTTTAAATTAACTTCAGTGTTAATGATACATACTAAACATTCACTAATATTATAATTAACCCTTTAGTTACCACGTGTTACAGTGCCAGAGAGGGGAATTTAGGGGATGAAAAAACACTAAATTATTATCTCCTGTATAATACAATGAAAACTGGAAAAAAAAATTTGGGGTCAACACATTTTAACATATGTTGATGACTCACAACAACACTAATTAAATGACTGCATTATTTTTTTTGCAAAGTCATGTTTTTTATCAAAAAGTCACAATTTTGGCCTCAAATTGACCAAAAGTGGGCAGTCTAAACTGTTATAAATATGCCATACAATAATATATTTTTTCAAATTTTGAAAAAAAATCTTTCAATGGAAGTCATTCATCACTATCAATTGAAACAAATTTTATTTTCAAAAGTTTAACCCTTCATATGCCAGTCTGTGACTGATCCTTTGTTATGAAAAAACCCATGAAAAGCGAATGAGCTTTCTCTATAGGTTTTTGGCTATAATTTGATCCCCCTACACACACACACACATTACTGTCACCATGCACATATACATACATCAATCTCGAGGATCAATATCAACACACAGAGACCTTCCTTGGTTGAATCTAATTTCAAAATTGCATGGAAGGCTCCAAAATGTAAAACTATAGCTAAAATTCCCAAAAAGAGCCAAAAAAATGATAATCAAAACCTACATGAAGTTTGGCCCACAGTGGAAACATGAAAAGTGGTTCATTCAGCTGAAAACCCTGAACATCATAGATTTTGAAGGCAAACCTACAATGTCAAAGCTGTTTTGAAAATAAATATGATTTTTTCCTGCAGAATAATGACATTCAAACTTTGAGTGTTTTATGCTTTTAGGTGGGGACTTAATCAGGGCATTTTTCCCATAAGGAATTCATTACTCCAATTTTGGCTACAGATATTCCCACACACACAAAATAATTTCACTAAACACACACATACACCACTTCCAGACATCTCAAGGTATGCAGTGAACTCAAAAAAGTCTGAACCCATTTGCCCTTTGGTACTCTAGAGCAGGATTTGTGCCCCTAGTGGACAAAGGGAGAGTAGCATGAATTTGGCAAAGGGATGAAAACTAAGAAAATGGCGCGATCTGGTGTTCTATGGTAAAAATCAAAATTTTAGGTCCCTGTGGTTTGGTTCACAACAATGAGTAACTCAGAACCTTTTTTTCTGATGTAGTAATTCCAGGATCAAAAAACGTGGTTTGAATGGGTTTCAATGGCTGCCATTTTTGGCTTAAGAGCACGAACGTTGGTAAAATGAGTACACTGGAAGACATTACACTTACCAAATCATATATGTAAAAATTTTGTAAATTGACCCAAACAACTCCACTGTCTTTAATATCATGCCCCAAGCTTAGAAAAAAACACCAAAACACAACAGGCCAATATTGCGAATGACCAAAAATGGGCTAAGGCTTACAGAGGGTTAATTCATACCAAACTCAAAAGTTAGAACAAAAACATGGCACAGTCTCGACAAGAGTTTAGAAAATATGACCAAACTGTTGGAATCAGTTCACCACTGCTGTCATTTTTCTCTCGCATCACTTTCAGGTTGGGGAGCTAAAATGCTAAATTGATGCTATACTGCTTTGTTGAATCGTAGATGAGCTTCTAGTTATTAAATGTAGATGCTTTTTCCTGTCTTTCTGACTCTACTCATCACACCACATTCATACACTGAAGGCAGATGATGCTTCTGTAGGGGACTGTCAAAATGAGCTCATACATCCCTATTCAATCACCCAGAGCAATTTGGGGTTCAGTGCCTTGCCTGATTTAGTGACTACCCATCATTAGTGTACTCATAATCGTGCCCTCATGATCTGAAACTGAAATGCCCTCTTGTATTCTGTTGTTGTAATTTAAACATTACAAAATCCCCTCTCTGATGCCCTTCCAGTGGATAAAATGTAAAAAAAAAAAACTCTGTAGAAGCCCCTCTAATGAATTAAATGTAAAAAAGTGACCTTGGATGCCCATGTAAAGAATTTTATTTAATAAAGTCTCTCTCCTGATGCCCTTTTAGAGAATAAACTGTGGTGAAATGCTCTAATACTAGCTTAACTGTATTTTACCCTTTATTATTTAGTTTATTATTTAGTCATGCAAGGTTTGTGAGTTAAATTTAACAGCCCAGAAAGTGATTGTTGTGAATGAATGGATTCACTATTATTTCAAGCAGCAACCTTCGGTCTAAAAATATGAGTCCAATGCAGAAGTGTTAAAAGCTGCAGTTCATGGAGGATCCGCTTGAGGCTGGCTCTGGAAATACCAGAAGTCACATACACATGAATGGGAAAAAGCCGATCTTTACAGCAGAAATAAACATGTTTACAGTCTGGTTCATAAGACGAGTGTAGTCTGAATAGCTCATTTCTCGATGTCCTCTCACTGTGAGGGGGGTGAATTTTTTTCTAAAGCGGCAATGTCGAAGATATTGAGATTACCAGTCTTCCAATGAGAGGCACAGCTGACTGCAGGAACACTGTAGCTGTTGGCGAGGAGGCTCAAACTCCGCCTCTTTACGTCACACTGGCTCGACAGAAGCAATATGGCTGCAGACGCCGATGATTGGTCTCATAACAGCACTTCAGAAACAGATGGGTGACGTCGCGGATACCACGTCCATATTTTACACAGTCTATGTTTTCTTTATATCAAAGTGTTCAGTTTTAAAACAACCTTGTGAAAAATAACTGATGGAATTTTACTAAAATGTGAGATTCATGCAAGGAGTTGAATTTTTCTTTTTAATTTATGTACCGCTCCCATGGCTTTTCCTATCACTGCTATGCAGATGATACACAGCTTTTCCTGTCTTTTCCACATGACGACACAACTGTCTCAGCTCGGATCTCATCCTGCCTTGCTGACATTTCTAAATGGATGAGGGAACGTCACCTACAGCTCAACCTGTCCAAGACTGAGCTTATTATCATTCCAGCCAGTCCCACTATGGACCCACAGATCAATCTCCAGTTTGGATCTCAAAACCTCATGCCCACTAAGTCTGCCCAAAATCTGGGTGTCATGATCGATGACCAGCTAACCTTCAGGGTTCATGTTGCCTCGATTGCTCGGTCCTGCCGTTTTTCCCTCTATAACATCAAGAGGATCAGACCCTACCTGACAGAACACGCAACACAGCTTCTGGTTCAGGCTCTTGTAATGTCACGCATTGACTACTGCAACTCTCTACTGGCAGGCCTCCCTGCATTCACAGTTAAACCTCTGCAAATGATCCAGAACGCAGCAGCACGTCTGGTCTTCAACCAGCCTAAGACAGTTCATGTCACTCCCCTGCTCATTTCGCTACACTGGCTTCCAGTTGCAGCTCGCATCAGATACAAAACTCTAATCATGACTTACAAAGCAGTCACCAAAACCGCTCCAGTCTACCTGGAACCCCTCATCCAGGTCTACTGCCCTTCTCGCCCGCTACGCTCAGCCTCTGAAAAGCGCCTAGTGCTTCCAGCACACAAGGCCTCAAAATCAAAATCACTAGCTGGACTCTTCTCTTCTGTTGCCCCTAAACGGTGGAATGAATTGGCCAACTCCATTCGATCTGCAGAGTCCCTCTCTACTTTCAAAAGACAGCTAAAGACCCAGCTCTTTAAGAAGCACTATGCACTTAGCTAGACTGTTCTCCACTGTTGTCCCCAGTGGCAGATCATGTCTTCCAGCTACAGTTGACTCATACTGTCCTGCTCTACTCTGGGAATCTGTGTTCAGCTCTTAAGTGACCCAGCACTTGGTACTTTGGTCATTATTGTGGTGATGTTACTTGTTGATGAAGATAATGGAAGCTCTTAAATGGTTTGGTTGCTTCATTGTAGATGTTCCTTATTTTGAAAAAAAATTAAAAAAAATAAAATTCCTTATTTACTTTTGTGCATTGCCTTTACACTGCTTGGCAGTACCTGCACCCAAATGGACTTGAAGCACTTTGTTACCCGTACAGATCTTGTTTCCTCTTGTCTAGATCTTTGCTTGTGTTGTTCTTGTTCTTGTATCCCTTTGGATAAAAGCGTCTGCTAAATGACATTGTAACATTGTAACATTGTAACATGTACCAATGATTATTTGTTTTCCTTTTACGACAAAACACTTCCAGCATTACCTCTGCCTCACTATATTTAAATGAACCCTAAACTGTGAAGATCAGGGGTCTGAGAGGAGGTGTCCTTCTCATTAAAGTTCAAATCTGGCCAATGATTGTCCTTTCACCATTTCTCCTTTGACAAGTAACTGAAAACATGGATGGTGAAAATCCAGAGGGTCATGGAGCCAAAGCACAACGATATATAGCAGCAGACATCCGTTCCAGGGAGATCAGCTGGTGGAGGCAGGTTCAGTTTGTGCTCGAGCAGCATGGATCCAAATTTGCTCTCCTTGAAGATGCCCCCGTCACTTTCCCTTCCATATCCTCCAACATCAGCCATGGTAAATCGATACCTGGCGTCACAGGTGACCATCAGCACGATGGTCCCCCGTGCTCTGCCGAAACCGATTAAGCGGTCGTACGTTCCATCTCCTCCGACGTCTCCTCTCTTGTTTTCTTTTCAATAGCTTCAGTATGATCAACTGCTGCTCAACATTTATCAGCTCCAACGCCAAAATACTACGCTCGATGTCAGTCAACATGTTTCACTGAATACAAACAAAGGAACTGACGTATTATACGAAGCAAAACCGGAAACTGGGGCTCTGACAAGCATAAAAAACACACTGCCAACTAGCGTTTAGGTGGAGTATTGCAGCGCGTCACAGACACTCCGACGCAGAAGTATGACATGTCCACATCTGCGTAGGTGCTACGCCGTAGCACCTACGCAGAAGTATAAATCAGCCTTAAGCCTGCAAGTATTACCACTTCAACCATTGCTCAGTTAATAAGACTATCATAAGATAAGACTTTATACCTTTGCTATTGCATCTTATTAGCACTTTAAACTTAACTGTTTGCATTGCATTGCTTGTTATGATATTGGCTAAGAAGTTGTTAATGCTTACATGAACTATATCACATGATAGCTAATCATCAAATGGGTTGATTTAACTTGAGTATGTGCAACTCTCTGTCAGATCATTTTGTTAAACTGCAAAATTTGAGCTTCCTACTTGAGCATGGCTGCAGATGAAAACAGCTGCTGTCACTGCACCGAAACACCAAGGATCAGGAGAGTTCTGTATCAGTTTTTGCACAAGTCCAGATCATATCTGGAGATGTACTTATACGCTTTATGTCAGGTCAGATAGGGAGCAGGATTTCCCCCATACATAACACAAGACCAGATAATATCTTGAAATATATGGACTCAATTGGCTGGAGTACAACCAAGTCTCGAGAAATACTGAGCTGACAAGGTATGCAGCATGCAGCAGGTAAATATCTACGTACCTCCGAATAAGGGTCCCATGATTCCAGAGATCAGATATGCTCCAGAGAATATATAGTGTGAATTTCATCATATATGAGGCATGCTTCTCTGTGGGGTACAGATCTGGGGTATTTTTCAGAGTGTGTTTGAAAGCAGCCTATGCCAAACTACCCTTTGATCAACACCTTAACTTCTTGATGGATCACAAGATCAACTTTAATCTGGATAATTTGCACTAAATACTCATACAGTGAGGCGTCTCACAGTTTGGTTAGTCCACTTTGTGCAGCAGGTCGACCTCAGACCATCAAACAGCAACAGTGAAAATTTGAGTTTTCATTTATTTGATCATACAACCATTTATACAGAGTGGAATGATATATGTCTTTACAGTATAATACACAATTCAAGTAGCACATGAATATGATTCCATACTTGCATAACGTACAAGGGAAAATACAAAAAAGCATTTTACCATCAGTCATGGTATTCAAACGGTTCAAGGGTGAATTTTTATAAATATTTCTAAATGCACTCACTCATGCACGCATTGCTCACATTCACAGGATCCAGCACAGAGAGAATGACACTGCATAGACAGGCTACACCTGGAGTCTGAGATTAGAAGAAATGTGGTGGCTTGTAATCTAAGTGTTGACTATGAATACATACAGGAGTTTATACACACTTTACAAATCTTTTTACACAAAAACGCACAATAAAACACTTTTTAAACATTGGAAGACGGGGACCAGTGTGGGTTCATCCAATTTTAGACAGATTATTTCTTTTCGAAGACACACGTGTTTAATTGTATGGGAAATCAATGAATAAAAAATGTTGAGTTAAAATCCAGCAGTGACACAAAAATACGATATTGAACCCGTAGATGAGTGGCTGAACTAATGTTTCCATGAGTATCTCAACAGGGAATTCTGTTTATTCATCAAATAAAAGGAAAACAATGAAATAAAATAAAAAAAATAAAAAAGCAACATGAATGTGAAGTGATACCTGAGGAAATCTGTGTTTTTGGGAAGCAGTGGAAAATCCATGAACAGCCTTTACGTCTGTTTGCAATAATTTCCATCTTCTGTTGTCGTAAGGGACTGAAACACTTTAAAGAAGAACTACCAGAGGTAAAAGATAATAAAGATCTTTGGGAGTATATTTCATCTTTGATATCTGACAGCAGGATAAGAAGGGGAATGAATGAGTGATGAAGTTGTGCGCTGTTTCTTGTTTGAGGGCGGTCAGCGAGCATTAGGTGGTTAAACTGAAGACCAGATGGACATTCACCTCGTTCGGTGGGACAGAGAGGCCTTAAAGGACTCATCTGGCATGCATCTATAGATTTTATCAGATTACAGTTTGCTCAGAGAAAGAAATGAAATGAAAGCACCTCAAAACAAAAACGTATTCTACAGAATGAAAGTGAGCATTCAAAAACAGATTTTTCATAACAGACCTCTTTATTGTCGTTTTCTTCAGAGTCGTAATCATTCCAAACCTCTTCAGTGAAGTTGCTTTAATGAGTTGATGGAAACACACCCTTTTGTTTCTGCAAAATATGGAAATTCACTGCAGGAGAATTTCTTTAAATGTTAATTTTTAAATGAAGAATAAAAATACGGGCCGACTTAATTTATCGTTTCATGTTTAGATTTTAATCCTGCAGCTCTTTTGGCTTTTATAACCCTGACTGATCGTGAGAGTGGGTTGAAACACTTCACACATGTTCTTCTCTCTGCTCTTAAACATGCTCTTTACTAAATATGAAGAGGAGGGCCCATCCCACAACAGGATTAAAGATAGCTACTGTTTACTAATGGAGAAGCGGCTGTAAACAGTGTAGAGACTGATCGATCTGTGGGCTATGATCTGAAACTAATCAGATAATCTGTGCTGAACATCGTGTTGGCCAAAGTACGGGACTAGATTACTGCTCAGGTGGGGGGATTCAAGACTGTCGTAGTCTGAGCCCTTTGTGTGTTTGTACACGGCATGTTATACAGTACATGGTGTGTTTTACATCAAAACATTACAAAAGAAACCAGTTGATACTTGTCAATATTGAGCACTCTTTTTTTATGAATTCGAAAAAATAAGTAAAACACAATGAAGACCACTAATCCCAAGTCCACCACTTGTTGTCCAGACTGCGTCACGTACTGGTCAATGTGACAGTGACTCACATTTCAATGCACAAAGTCGTCCGGTATTTGTGGGGATACCAAAGTAATCTCTCTGTGAAGTGGTGCATTTAAAGGCAAACGCATCCCAAAAAGTCATGCTCACAGGCTTGTTATATGAAAAACCAGAGTGATCTGGATCTACATGAAATAGAAGCACAAGCTCTGAGCATGACAGCAGGTTTGCCGATGCAGTTTCGGTCCGTCCTATCTCTATCTCTACCTTAACTATTTAGCATTTGTATTCTATTAAAGAGAATCAGGGAGGGGAGGTAAAGTAAGTTCGGCCAAATATGTGTTTAATCTCTCCAGTTCAAGCCATCAGCTTTAATCTGACAATGATTTAGCCTCTGGGATTGACAGATAACTTCGGATGCATTCGGCCGAGGCCTCCTTTTTTGTGCGTTGGTTAATTTACCATCTGGCGAGCAACTTGGGAGGCGAAACCCTGAGTCAGAGCGGCTGATTCTGCATTGACATGCAGAACCAGTTTGGAGCTTTTCTCTTGATACGAAGACGTGGAACGATAAGGGGAGGTGGGATGAACACGGTTGGAATCTAAATGTACATAAAGCAGCTATCACACGTATGTGTTGCTCTTGCTCTTCCTCATTTGTTCCCATAAAACACAGGCTCTCTTTTGAAACATAGTCTCTTTCAGCCCCCATGTTCCACTTTTACCTTCATGAGTAGTGGAGGTACTTCTAACAGCCACACAGTCCTCTCGGTGAAAAATCAATCTCTGCTGATCTTCAGGGGAAATTTTCATCCCTCGTGGCTTTACCACGACCGGTCCATGAGTTGCTTGCAGCATTTTTCAACCAAAAGCTTCCGCTGAATGTCGTCACATAATACAAAGATACAGAAGTCCCTCCAGCCGGGTGGCATGGAGTCTGTTGAATGACATACAGGCTTGCAAGCCGGTGCTGCACGGCTATGATTCACTGGTCTGAGTTTGCAGCATTAATTAAAGTCAGTGCCTCTGTCTAACCGGCATGTGTGTGTGTGTGGGTGTGTGTGTGTGTGTGTGTGTGTGTGTGTGTGTGCGTGTGTGCATTCTTTGCGTCATAGTGAGTGTATAGGTACATGTGTGTATCTACTGTGCATGTTTGTGAGACAGGTACGAGACAGTTTTGTTTCTGCGAGCATGTTTTTCCTCTCCTACAGTACATCCTGCTTCATTTCTGAGTTCTGGAAATCAAAACGCAGCGCTCCCTCTCAGACGGTGACGGGGCAGACAATGATTTTATCCTCCAGCATGACGCTGATCACGAGGAAGACGAAGTACAGCAGGAACATGAAGAGACCCAGAAACTTGCTCATCCTCCACTTGCATGCAGCGATGGAAATGATGACGAAGAGGAGCATGAGGAAAAGGAGGACAATGGCGCAGAACAGACCGTTGCTGCTCACCTGGACGGGCTTGAAGTCATTGAGGATGTTGTAGACCAGCCAGGGGAACGGCAGCCTGCAGATAGATAAGGGGTCAGGTTATCTCTGAGCTTTATTATCAAACACTTTATATCTCTGAGCACGGACATTACACCAGACTCACCCAACTGTGATGTCAAAGATGTTGGAGCCCACCGAGCTGGACACGGCCATGTCACCGAGGCCTTTTCGAGCCACGATCACACTGGTGATCAGGTCAGGGATGGAGGTGCCGGCTGCTAGGATGGTTAGACCCATGATCTCCTCTGTGATATAGAAAGTTTCTCCAACCTGGAAGGAAGAAGAAGTTAATTTTGCAGCTGTGCAGATCATTGGGCATCGATCTGATCACTCCTGTTGGTATACTGCTGACATAGAATAGTGTTGATCCAGTTAGTTTTGCAGACAATGAAACATGAAACACATATATGACAGGAATGTGCTCTTATCCTGAATTTTGACTCAGCTGTGATTCTGTTATTGGCATGAGGCTGCTGGCCAGTAGTCGAGAATAATCACAGCCGTGTCAATATTTAGTACAGCAGCACGGCCAAGGGTGTGATATTGCTTTTTCTACAACATCTCTACAAGCTGCAAAGAATATTAAAATGAAATAAGCAACACAGTGTTGTTATTCTTTGGTTGATTCAAGTCTTCATTTGACTCAGCCAATGACATTAGCTTGCAGCTTGATTAGAGCTGGACTTCTGCCAAGCAACCCAGACATTTTCCTACACCTCTGCTGCCATGTGTTTCCCTAAATGCTTTACAGACCAGTTTCTGCATTGGGACAAATATATATTTATGTTTATTACAGGTCATTGATCATGCATCAGTGAAATAAGAGTGTTCACAGCTGCTTTGCAGATGCCAACTTGATTTATAAAGACAAAGATTCTCTACTGGGATCTTAAAGACGTTTTAAAGCACCTACGCACATCGCTCTGCACCTATGGGTCTTAAGACAGAAGGTGCCCCTCCCCAATAACCTTGCACAAATGACCTCATGCTTTATTTGCACAGCTAAAATAGAGCTCTGCAGGTTGATCTGGCTGTGGATCAGGGCAGATTAGTGGGGATTAGCTGCGGTGGTCACACATTCGACACCCTGACTGCTGAACTCTCATAAGAAAGGTCTCAGAAATAGAACAGGCAACAGAGCAAAGAGATAGCATGCATGTTTTTGTTAGTTTGTTTGGTTGTGTGTATTCATGTGGGAGGTACCTGGTGAGCCCACCACACCATCAGGTAGGAGAAGAAAGCAATCCAACCAATGGCGCCAAGGAACGTGATGGGGAAGAACTTTGCTGAGGTCTGAAACACAGAAGTACACAAATATAGATCACTTGAAGGCAATGCTAACCATCAGCACGCTATGCTTCACACTTAAAATTAAAATAAGGTTTCACCATCTGTGATCTGAAGGCCAACGAAATATTCTTTTTGACAGCAGTGGCCAAGTAAGCATGGTTTCTGATTTAGCTAGCGCGTTCCAGGTAAGCGGTAAAGAATATTAAAGCCTCTCCTTCATTTTCAGTGTGCTGGTCACTGTTAACAGCCCACCAACAGCCTTGAGAACCAGGTTGATAGCGACACTGTAATGCAGATGTCTGTCTATATAATTTCATAGAATGCTAATGTGTTTTTAGGATTGCATTGCAGCCACAGTATTCAACTTTTTTCTCTTTAAGTGGACGATTTCTTGCAAAAAGTAAAACCTGCAGGATGGAGACGGTACAATTCTACAGGAACTAGAAGCAGGAGACGGATTAGGATGTAGATTCTGCATTCATATGCATATATAAGTTTATGTTGAACACACACACTCGTGGTAAGTATAGGAATATGTGTTATTAATTTAAGATTAAAAAAAATATGCTAGTTCTGTTTGTAAATATTTTTCTCAGAGTTCTTGTTGGGTACTTTTTTCTTTAATTTGAAGGAAGGCAAGAAATGTTTGGGAGAAGAGAGAGGGGATGACATGCAGCAGAAGAGGCCAGGAGTTGATCTGTGTCGAGGACTGTAAGTGCAGGACAAGCTTTAACAGTTGCCCCACTCATACATATCCTCATGCATTAATGACCCTTTTCACCTTGAGTGTGTTTCCATGTCTAAGCGTGAGTTCTCACCTCTCTCCTGACGTCGGGCAGTGACAGCCACAGCGGGAAGACGATGGGCAGAATCACGAGGTAGGTTATTTGTTTCCTGATGGTGTCAGGCCAGGCGAGGCTCAGAGGCTGGTCTTCATCCTCCTCTTCATCACCATCCTGAGGAGGAGTCACTTTACATTAACAAAAACACACACACCATCTGATTATGTTGTTTGTGCAGCACATTGAAGAAGAGGACGTACCCCGTCTCCTGCAACAACACCGTTCATGGGCGGCGTGACTTCCACGGCGACGTTTGAACTGTTAGGGATGTTTTTATCAGCTGGAGGAAAGACAGGAAGGAGAGAGAGAGAGACGGTGAGTAAAACTAAGGGTTTGTTTTTTTTAAAGAACAGAATGAATATGAAATATTTTGATCTTGTGACTTTAAAAGAAGGCTGAAACTTAGTACAATGTCCTCTTGGAGGTTGTGTCTGCGAGAGGGCTCCTATGTTGGGAAACAGAGCAGGGTTAACGACGCACCCTAACACGATGACACTGACAGACAAGCATGTGGAAGTCCTTTTGTGACTTCTCTCAGAGAATCGATAAAACTTAGTGACAAACCAGATTGAAATCTGATCTGAGAAACTGGCTGATCACATTTCAATCTGCTGATTCAGACATAATCAATAAATAACATTGAATGCATAAAACATCCAAAAGTAAACAATAACAAAACTTGACTGACTTCATGAACAGTTTGACAGCTTCACTTATCAGTTGCTGGACTTCCACATGACTTATCTCTCGGGTCATTATCTGACATCTCATCAAACAGCACAAACAGACTCATTTCTAACTCAGTCCCAACATGTCCACGTCACTCACCCACACCATTGGCATTGGCGGCCTCATCTTTACACTTCTGCTTGGCCATTTTGTGAAGGATTGATGCCTTCTCTTTGAAACGTCCTGTAACAAAGAAATCAAACGTGCACAATTACCCTCCTAACAGTGAAGAGCTATTTGTGAAACTAAAAACTGAATTTGAAAGAAAAAGATAGACCACAAAGTATTTTATTGAATAAAACTCTCTCTTTGGACTCCTCTGGTTCCAGTAAAGATCCTGGAAGTTGTACTCATGAAGACTTGTGGTATCTTTTTGAATGTTGTAAGAGAGTATTTTAGTTTTTCCTTTACCTATACCTTCATCACTGAGGGGGTCGAGGGTGTGTATCATGAGCTGGAAGATACTGTTTCTCATCAGTGAGTTGTGAAGAGAGGCACAGCTCCCTTCCCTTTGTAACCTGGGTTTGGCCTGGAGAAACACAGTTCACACAACATGTTAATATGAGTACATGTCATAAAGATGCATCCATACCTATCACACACTAGACTTCATGCAACATTTTTATGAATGCAAACACTCCTAAAACACTGACAACTGAGGAATGTGCAGAAAAACCTCTTATATATATCTTTAAATACATGAGGAATATGAATCTGATCATGCCTTTTTCTTTAAAATGATAACAAATTCATGAAACGAACTCACCGTCAGCTTGTTCTCATCACCCTCAGGAGCATTTACCTGAGAAAAGACACAGAGAAAGAACAAATATTACAAATAAACAGTATTCACTAATCATCTGCAGCGAGGACACAGCAACACAAACACATGTACCATATGCAATCTAACAGAATAAGGCCTGCAGTACTCGCTACTTTATTTTACAGTGTTTTTATTTTCAGTCAGTGAAGTTCCAAAAAGTTTTCATTTCTCTTTATTGTTTAAGTTCCTTTTTTTGCGTCCTGATGACCAGAAAACAAATTCTAAAAACTAAATAAATATGCAATTGTTTGTTTTCTCCATCAAATATAAGAAGCTTACTTTTATCAGAATACTGACAGCCTGATAAGTGAGATCAAAATCTGGATTTAACCCCCTCATCACCCATGATGAAAGTCTTTACTCTTCTTTTTTAGAAACGTACAGCGCTGAAGATATCACACATATACACGGTGTCTTTGCTGTGTGTGTGCTCCTTCACTGTTTCCTCAGCCTCTCCTCCCCGGGAGGCTTTTTTGATTTTGTTCCAACATTAAGATTAGGATCCTACACACACACAGGAAAGACTAACTAATCTCAAACCCAGCCATTTCCTCAGAGGACATATACAGCACAGAAGTGTCAGCACACTGAGTTACACGATCCCAAAAAAACCACACAGTGTCCGCCGACTGAGGCAGGAGGACGTGGTGTGGTGGTTTGTGTGGATACAGAGGGGAGGGATTGAGTGTTTAGAGATGTTTAAGAGAACAGATGAGACTTCATTCATGACGTTTGTGCAATGCAAACTGGTAAGAGTTGTTGACATCAGGGTAAAGAGTGTGAGCACTCTGTAGGATTCCCATAATGCTCCACAGAAACACAACCGCAGTAGGGATGCACAATTTATCCAACATGCTGATATTCTTTAACTAATTGTGTCCTTTTTCATAGTCTACTTGTTTTAGAAATAGACAAACCAAAACAAATAACATTATATTCTAGCATTAATCTTAGTCTATTTCCTACACTTTAAAATGCTTCTGTACAGCTGATATAACATTTTCCTTAGCTTTAATCTCCCAATACACTGCCAACATAGAGCGTCCCTAAACCACAGTGAGGACGCTGCTTTGAGTGTTAGGGTGACATAAATCAGATCAAACTCTGTGCAAAAATATTGCAACAAGAGTGAACTTTGGTACCCTTTATTTATCTGGTATTGAAATGCTCTTTGATAGAAGAACTTTTGTAATTTGGTGGTAAATAAAACACCTCTTGACATGTCTCTTGTATGATTGCATGTAAAATGAAACTCTTGTTTTATCACTAGTCATCCTAAACTAGTGACATTTTGCCATCCAATCACCTCTGATTTAAGGCTAAGGTTTCTGAGATGTCATGACTGTTAAACAGGCTGAGGTAAAATCCTGCATGAAGTCAAAAAAAGAAAAAAACTTCTACATAACTTCTTTATATTTATCATCATACCTCCAAATACATTTACCTTAATCTTACTATCTTGCAAAGATTCACATTAATAGCAGCTCAGTGATATTTCTAAAACTTCAAAGTGTTATAGAGTGTCGAGAGAGGGACTAATATCCTGTAAGTACCAGGAAATGCTCAACTAAGTTTCCATCTTCAGGGGTTTATGTACGTCGTGAAGGCCGGGCATTGGACGGTTGCCTCTGTCCAAAGTTTCCTTGTTAACACCTGAGGATTTGACTAATACCTGGACAACTCATTCCCATCTCATAAGGTTCTTATTCAACAGAAATGTTGTTAACTGCTCAGGTAAGTGAAACGACTCGGCTACTTGGTGACAGAAGATAATTCCTAGTCTGCAGCCGTAGACTGTTTCAAGCATGGACGTAGTCTCAGTGACGTCACCCATTTGTTCTTGGAGCAGAGTTTTAGAAGTCTATTGACGGGGGTCGCCATATTGGAAATGCTGACTTGGATCGCCCAAGAAAGAGGCTAAGAGTTGGAGTTGAGGCGAGCCTTTAGCCTCCTCGCTACAGCTACAGCATGCACACCTGTCAGTGAAGTCCGCCACGCCCCTAATTAACTTGTGACCTTAATATTTCACTGCCTGTACAGCGTGTGCTGATAGAGAAATGAGCTGTTCTCACCAAAATAGTTTCTTGAACCAGGCTGTAAACATGTTTATTTCTGCTGTAAATATCAGCTTCTTTGAATGGGTGTGTATGTGGCGTAAGTGGACATTTAATGACCTGCAGTTTTTTAACTCTTCTACATTGGCTTCATATTTTAAGACCAGATCTTGCTGCTTGTTCCTACAATTTAAAGGTATACTAACAACACAACTAGCTAACTAACCATATGCGCTATTGTTCCCACATTGACTTTCCCAAATCAAGAGTTTAAAGAACAAATGGCTCAGAGGAGCAGTGTACTCCTTGCACAATGTGTTACAAACGCCATACTCTGGTGTATATAAGGACTACAGGAAGTGTTGCAAGTAACAAAAGCTTTTTCCCTCTGCACCTCTATGTGTGTCTTTCTCCAGAGAAAGCATCCTTGTTATCACGACTGTCACAGATTAGTAAAAGGTTTAAAGATGAACTGGATTCTCTTATTCCTTAAATCAAATGTTAGCCACAGTTTCCAATTAAAGACACAGACTCAGTTGCGTCAGAAGCCCGGCAGCCAATCAGAATCGAGTATTCACCCAGTCTACGGTGTGATTACATTTATATCAGACCCTGCATGGGGATACAAGAATCAGTTGAGGCTATAGATGGTAAATTAAAATGGCTACCAGAAGTGTTCTCTGGCTGTGAAGTCACCCTGTAAGCCCCGCCTCCCTCATGTTAACACATGGAACATGGGTCAAACTTTAAAATCAATATACACGTCATAAGCATGTTTCTCAAACATGGTTCCTGTCATTATAGTTAACTCTTATCATGCTGATTTATGTAGTATAAGTTATTTGATTTTGAAACAGGGTTGATTTACAGCTCTGCAGGCTCCTGCCGAATTCGTAAAGGAGGACACTTACACAAGAGTCACTGAACTTCCCATAACCTTAAATGTCTGCTTCAGATCAACACATGAATCTGTTCTGCTTTGGACTGAACACACCTCAGCAGTCTATGATGTTTTATCTGTAAGGTAAACGCGTGTTTTGGTCAGCAGAAAGGTGTGACATCAGTCCACCAGCCAGGTTGCTTCTGCCCATGCTGTATAGGTGCACCAGCATGGAGGCCGTATTTTGGCTTCACATCTCACAGTGATTCTACATATAGTGCATAGTCAAAGTACAGCCACAGTATGAGACACACAGCAGTAAACAAAGTGACAGACTTGTGTTTGATGGATAAAGCTGAATTGTTATTGAAAAAGTGAGGTTATATATGTAGACGAGAGCTGCTATCTTTTTCTTGGAGTGCAAATTTCTCCAGAAGAGAGGTGAAGGGTTTGTTGTTGACACGTTTTCATGATGGAGGCCTCAGAGTTTGAGCAGATAATCTCTTTAGCATGCATCTGACAAGACACCTGTTGCTGCTGTTGTGTCAACCACAGCAAGGGTAAAGCTAGGCTGCTTGTTTTTATTTATGAAGGGGTCTCACTTCCATGAATGAGTCGAGTAAACTTCAGATATGCCTGTTTATTTATTCATCTGATATGACAGTGTCACTAAAATCAGTCTGGACACAATATATAATTGAACCCAAAGATGACTTCCCCACCTGTGAAGAAGATGATGACATTTTCTGTAGCTTTTAAAAACGTATTTCTTTGTCAGTAAACTGAACTTAAATGAACTTTGTTGAATGAAGGAGTTACAGAGACTCAGGGGTCACCTGTGCAACCTGCAGCATCCATGTGATGGCTGAGCAGCATGGCCTCTCGTAGCCAGCTTGGCATTAGTTCATGTTGGTTAGTGCTCACATGGCCCCACAAAAGACACCTTTAACCTTCTGCTGTGACTGAGACTGGATTCAAGAGATTCACCTGCGTGTGAAAAACTCACTTCTGATGATTCTGATAAAGTTTCATCACCACATTACCCAATCGGAGAAACAACACCTTCAGCTTCAGACACTTATGAAACCCTTTAAAACTCTTTATCTCAGGTGTTTGTAAGCTGAAGACCTGAGCCTTTTTCCACAGTGCGCTCAGACATGGCTGTTTTTGAACATGTCCGTGGTTGCATGACATCCGTAACTTAGCGAAACACGACTAATCTTTGCCCTTATTTCACTCAGCTCTCATCTCCGCTCTGCCATATGTGTGAGGTTCTCTCAGTCCTCTGCTGGAGCTGCATCCTTTCACCAATCAGAACAAATCAACCTCAGATCAGTGACAGCCAGTTTAGTTATTTATACTATATGAACATCCTGAAATCCACCCTGCTGCACATGAATCTATAAATACACCATCACTAAGCTGTAACTGCTCAGGTAGCCAGACATTCACTGACTGCAGTTAATCTTTCTTTGCTTTATGCAACTTCATAAAAACAATAGAGGAAAAAGATTTTGGCAATGTCATTAGAAATATCTATTTACATCTAAAAACTGAAGATGAAAGCAAAGAGGTGAAGCTGCATACAAATAATCCCTTGTGTTGTCACATGTTGTCACATTTAATTACAGTCTGAGTCCTATTTTGAATGCTTGTTTGCAGTTTTAGTGAATTAGATGTTCTTGTCACTCACAGGAAATCACATTTCTTAATTCTGTTAAGAGTTAACATCGTCTTAATGAGCTCAAGAT
This sequence comes from Notolabrus celidotus, assembly GCF_009762535.1. Taxonomy (NCBI): domain Eukaryota; kingdom Metazoa; phylum Chordata; class Actinopteri; order Labriformes; family Labridae; genus Notolabrus; species Notolabrus celidotus. Next base: position 1,790,171 of record NC_048278.1, read on the forward strand.
TCTCTGAAAACCTGTCTGAGTTTACGTTAAAAAAAGAAACAGCTCATCACTGGACTTGTCTTGCAATAAAAAAAATTAAAATCTGTAAATTCTTGAGAATAATTTACAACATGACCGCAAAATCATTTCCAGGGTAAAGAGTAAAAACTCTCCAGAAAACTCAGATGGCAATCGTCCAAATTATGAAAATAAATAAGCAGAAAAAAAAATGTGAATCATGTTGATCTTGTAGATAAAAGGTGGCTTATTCATGCTGTGATACCAAGATGTTTGAATATGATGTGTGCCACTTTTTATCTGAGCATCTCGTCCAACTCAGAAGTCTCTCATCCAAAGACACTGAGAAACTTCCAAATCCCTAAAATCCTTTATTTACACCAAACTTTCTCATCATCCCAATAATAATCACCACTGAGGCACAATCACACCACCTCTCTCTCTCTCTCTCTCTCTCTCTCTCTCTCTCTCTCTCTCTCTCTCTCTCTCTCTCTCTCTCTCTCTCTCTCTCTCTCTGTCCGTTTGCAGTGTCCACCTGATTCTCCGAGCTGTGGGACTTAGCCAGGATTAATCAGCAGAGATCACCACTTTTAGACTGGTAATTTTCAAGCCTGCGTGTGAAGTCCTTCAGCAACCTTCACAGGGCATCATGATGTCTAACATCGCCCTGTCTCTGTCTCATCTGTCTGCAAATACCCCAACTTTACTCCTCAGAGGACCACGTACAGGATCAACTGTGTATGTTTTTTAAGACAGCATATTGTGATCATAATCGGAGTGACTTGATGCTATAAATAAAGACTCTCGGCTAAGGCCAACAGCTGCAACCTTGAAGTTAATCATATGAGCTTTGACCTGACCCCAGAATCATCACAAGATTATTATCACTATGTCAGAAAACTAACATTTCCACTGTAATGCATGTGATAGATACACTCTAAAGACACATGCACTTTGGTTTATGAATATAAAATACACTAATGAACAGTATAAATATAATTAATAGCCAAGCAACGAGATTGTGACACAATGTTGGTTCAGTAATTCACAAGGTTGTTGCAGATTCACAACATCCCTGCTTTCTGATTCTGGTCTGATATTAATGACTTCAAGGAGAATTTAGACATTTTGTAAGAGTTCTCCAGAGACTGGGTGACAGAGTGCTTGGCGGTATGTTTGCTGTCGTCACTGCAGGTAAGCAGTTGATAAGGGGATCAGAGAGGATTGTCGTCTTTAGTGCCTTCGGCGACCAAACCAACAGATCTTGTGTCTTTCTCCTCTAATATACTTGCTTTAAGCATCAAATGCAAACACTCAAAAACACCTTCAATAATGCACAAAATAAAAGCAGTGCCATGTCACGAGCATGACTGCCGGCTGAGGAAGGAGCAATCAGTCTTTTTCTCTCTGTGATCTGCTGATTCCTGCTCCCCCAGGGAGCATCTGACTATTATTAGCGGCTCTAATGGGATTGGGAAGCATTAACCCGAGGGATTATTTGGCAGCTACCGACACATGAGGGCAAGACGGTTGGACATCAAGTGCTGGATGGTAGAAAGAGAAAAGCTTTTCTTGGGTTGAGATGAGGCGGCCTGATATACAGCTGATTTCCAGAAGGGCAAGTATGTCAGCAGAGATTCTAAAACAACACAACACTGAAATGTTCAGCACCCAGATATTCAGTTTATGGGCATGACAAGGACATGAACCTTAGAAAAGAGCACGGTTAAGATTATATGAGGGGAGGGACTAAAGTCAATCTAAAAAAAACGTGATTTACAGTTCTTATTGGACTGAGAATAAGGAAAAATGTCATAAAGAATTATGCTAATTGGTAAACGAGCAAATATACAAAGACAAAGTGAGATTTCAAATCACAGATTTCTCTGTATTTTCATGACTTTGATGCCAAACAAAAGTAAAGTGCTGTACCTTATTTTGCTTAATGAATGCAAGCTTTGTTTTGTCTTATTCACATTACCTAAGCCCTTCAGGGGAGGAGCTCTGAAGCAGATACAACCATATCTAAGAGTGGTGATAATAAGCTCATCTGTTACCTAAAACGTGACAACCTCCACTGGCCTGAGTCTCAATCATGAAAACAGTGAGATGATAGATACCACTGCATGTGAAGACTCTGTGCGTGTGTCATTAAATGAAAAACAGAAGTGTATCAGATGTAATTATTGTTACGAGAAAAGCACTGTATACGCCCCTGAAGACCTGGTGATGGGTGATGTCACTCTAGGCTACTGACAAGCTGCTCTAAGATCAGCCTACAGCAGTTTTAGCGGTTGTCACCTGAGAGCCGTACGAGATTACAACATCAGAGAGCAACAGATCTGACTCCAACTGCACACACAGAACATGAAAACAGACAGAGGGACAAGTGTGAAGAAATATCGTAGCTTCTTTGTGCGTATGTGATTGTGAGTGTTCAACCTTGTGAGCTGTTCAATCATGTGATCTTATACAGCATCAGTCTGCATGTGGCTATTTATTAACACAGCAAGAGTAGCACAATGAGTCCTCCAAGCTAATCTCAAAATAACCCTTTCTCAGCCTCTTTTCTCCAGTGACGGGAAGAGATTGGTTCTGGGATTGCGAGGTGATTGGCGAGTGTGTTGCCATCAGGTCAACATCCTCCTTGTGCAACTGTGTAAGTGCCTTTCAGAGAAACAATGCAGCAGCTCTTTGACGATGCTTTGAGTTTTAGCAATTCCTAGATCAGTGAAAACCTTTCAATGTGTAATGCTAACATAGAGAGAATAAGACGATCTGTGTGATCAATATTAGAGTGCATAACCATCGCAATCAGCTAAATTAGAGGACTAACAACACTCAGAGTTACAAAGATCCTCCAGAGTCAAGAGGGCACTTTCCCCAATGTCAGAGCAAAGACAAGGGGCACTAACGAGGAGGTTGAGGAGGTGTTACAGAGACTCTTGGACCAGATTTGTTGTGTATTCTGGGTGTAGTTTATGGGTAGCCTTCACAAACCCTTTCATAACTTCCAACAGTAAGAATTTTTATCATCAGCATAACTACAGACTTGTTGCATTGAATTAAAGAACTGAAACTATGTGAGTGTTTCGATAACTATCAATTTGGCAGTTCTCTGTCTGTTTGGAGGAAATTACATCTGAACTGGATGAAACAAAGACAGACCAGTCCTGCTGACATGTTGTGATGCTTGCCAAATTCTGGTCTGGATTTGGTGACTAACAGCAGGGACCAAAGACAAGGCCCTTCCCTTGACTTAGTCAGCACCAAGAGGCCACCGTCTCTCTCTGTGTCTGGCACTGTCCAAGCGACACAGGTGGCAAATTAAGACAAATCTTTATATCCCTCCAGAGGAGAATTCAGCAGGGTTTGGCCGCTTGACAGAGCTCTGTCTGCTCAGCACTCTGTTATAACACCTTATCTGCCTCTTTTATAACACCCTTATAACAGAACCTATGAACAGGGACCATGCTGCTGTCAGTACAGGTTCACTCTAAGATCAGTGTGTTATACAAATACTCACTGCCCGGATTTTAGCAAAGACACAGTGCAGCAGCTATCCAATCTAAAACTGGTGCCAATAATAAAATGGTCAAAGCAGGTCTGACCAGCTCGCAGTTTGACCTTCAAACAAAGTTAGTGCGATAGTTAGAAACTTCTGAATGGATGACTTTGAAGAGGAACATGGGGTCGTGTGTCCATCATGGATGGATGGATGGATGGATGGATGGATGGATGGATGGATGGATGGATGGATGGATGGATGGATGATGGGTGATGGATGGATGGATGGATGGATGGATGGATGGATGGATGGATGGATGGATGGATGGATGGATGGATGATGGGTGATGGATGGATGGATGGATGGATGGATGGATGGATGGATAGATGGATGGATGGATGGATGGATGGATGGATGGATGGATGGATGGATGATGGATGATGGATGATGGATGATGGATGATGGATGGATGGATGGATGGATGGATGGATGGATGATGGATGGATGGATGGATGGGCAGACTAATGGATAATTAGATGGATGGATTGTTTGATGGGTGGAGGACAAATGGATGGACTGATTGACAGATATCTGGAGGAAAAGATGGACGGATGGACAAAATCAGGCTCACCCTTGGTGCAGTCTCCAGCTCGTCCACCTGGTTTCCTCCCAGAAGCCTCTTGATGACAAGTTCTACCTTGGCGTTAAACTTCATGAAAGTCACGTAGCAGGTGTAGCATGACAGCAGGCTGATACTCTCTCCGATTGAAATCTCATTATCCAAAAAGAAATAGATGAGCATGAGCAAGCCAATGATATAGAAGGAGACGTCTCTGAACAGAGGCCACCAGGTGAGGTTCAGCACCTCTTTGGAGAACAGGGCGCACATCCCAATCACAAACAAAATGTTGAAGACAGCAGAACCCACAATGGTACCAATACCTACATTACTGTGGGAGACGAAGACTCCTATGACAGAGGTAAAGAGTTCTGGGGCTGAGCCACCTGCTGCCATGAAGGTGGCTCCTGCTACATCATCCGAGATCTCCAGCTTCTCTGTGATGACCGTGAGTGCGGGGACAAAGAACTCATCACAGACAATAGCTAAGGCTATGAACATGTACAACATGCCAAACATATGAAGCACCACGAATCCCTGGCGTCTGTCATCCACGCTGAATAAGTCCGTTGGGTAGTCCCCGTGGTTCATCTCTTCTTCAGATGATTTCATGGCTATCGGTGTGTCCTGTGTTGCGATTGAAAGGTTATGGTGCTGTAGAAGTGTTCTTTGGGGCACTGCTGCCTCTGCTGAGCCCTCATCAGCTGATTCCAGATCCCTGGCCATCGTTGTGACCAGTGACAAGGCACTCCAAGAGCAGACTGTGCAGACCACCACCAAGCTGATGACGAAGCCCAGGATCCGTCCGGGCCGCATTTTTCTTCTGATGCCCTGGTAGTGATGCCTTGAGCAGCTACTGTGACGGCCCAGAAGAGGTTCAGAGCTGGAGGGAGCCATCATGCCTCGACTTCTTATGGGTGGCATGAAATCCATGGTGTTTGGCGCAGGTTGTTAGGCAGAGTGGATGAATCCCCCCCTAAGCCGGGTTGATGGATCTGGTGGCTACGAGGGCGGGGGTTTGACAGGCCGCGTCGGTTCACCGATTTGTTTGCATGCTGTTCCCCAATCTAAACACAATGGAAGCCCCCCAGTCTGATTCCAGGATCCAGCCCATTCAAAGGCTCCCTCATAATGCTCTCTGCAAGACACGGGGACAAAAACAACACAAGTTTTAATGTAAGGGGGGTAAACATATAGATGCAGGAAATATTCAACAGCTAAGTCCTGAAGATAGTCTGGTCCTGCTCAGGGTTTCTGCCTTTATACAGGATGTTCTTCCTCTTACTGTTACCTAATGTTGCCTAAGGTTGGTTCATGCTGGATTAACGCTGGGTTCCTGGAAGTAATATAACAAAGAGTACAGTCTAGACCTGCTCTTTTTTAAAGTGTCTGGATATATCTTTGGTTTTGGGTGCTGCACAAATATAACTTATTGATTAAAGCACAATTTAAAGATGCTTCAAAATCACTCAAGAATTTGAATTTGCTTATGTTTTCTAAACAGATTTTCTGGCATGTCAAAAGAAAATATAGTTATTGTAGAACATTAGACGTGTGACAATGCACAAAACTGATTTTTTTTTTCCTGACATGTTAAAATAAAAACAGAAGAAAGTGTCTGCATTATTATAAAACCTTGAAAGAGACTTTACAACATTAATTACTCACATAAGTCAAATCTTCTGAACCACTTGCAGATGTATTTGAAGCTTTTTAATTGAGGGGTGTTGATCTATTGTTTAATGACTCATCTTTAATCAAGTTTCAATGTTTTTTTCTTTCTTATTCCATGAGGTTCAGATTAAATAGCATTCCTTGTTGGTTATCTTCCTAATATTAGTTTACTAATCTAAATAGTAATTCAGTCAGTGTCAATGTGTTGCAACACAGACTCCTACATATTCATGCAATCTATAAATATCAATCAGTCAAACTGCTGTAGCCTTCTTGACATTGTACCAAGAACCTGCAGTGACATCTCTCCTTTAAGTGAAGCTAGGACATTAGTGAAAGCTCATTAGGAAGCTATTTAATCCCTGAGAAGATATACTTAGATTAGCCTCAGGCCCTGCTCACTGATGCCACTGCACAAAGTCAAAAAGTAGACTCTAACCAAAGTGTTAGTGAATTTGACCAACAAGGTAAAATAAAAGATTTGCATTATTGATGAATGCAGAGCTCAAAAACTTCACTAATATAAGTTGTGTAACATCATCTCACAAATCCTCAATAATCCCTCTGCAATAGGTGATCAAACAGCACACATCAAATAAAGAAATGTGTTGTAAACAGTTCTCTTTTAAAATGTAAGAATCGACTCTCTTGTACAAAACAAACACACACCAAAATCGAGCAGGACTCTACGAGGAAGATACCACACAGACACACCACGGCTACACAAAAAGCCCACATATAAGGTCATTTTGTCCTCATACCACACTGTGAAATCTTCTGTTCAGCAGGAAGGACTCTGGTAGGCGGCGGGTCCAGAGTCTCTGAGTGAATATTCCAGTAAATTGAATACCAACAGACGAGGGTCCAGAAGGCTAAAGGTCCCAACGGTAAATCCTCAGTGAGATTTTCCTCCCTCAGACAAAGTGGAACTCCAAGACATCAGGACAGGAGCAGAGGACCGAGGACTCCTCCCTCCTTCTCAAGGTTCCTCCCTCCCCCTTTCACACCGCCTCCTTCCTTCCTTCAATGTGTCGTCCTGTCCACCTTTCCCCTCCTTGTCTATTCTCTCTCTGTGTCCAAGAACAAGGATCAGAGCTGTCTATCTCCGTCCATTGCACTTCCTTTCTCGACAGCCCCCCCTCACCTTGTCCCCTCCCTCATAGATATGCATTATTTCTCCCCATCCCAACACGTGAGCAAATGGGTCTTACACAAGGAGCTTACAGGTTGATGTGGTGGACTCTTGCGGTGCCATCAGATCGTAGGGTTGTTCTTAAAGCCCTTGAAAAGTATCCTTATTGCACTGTGATGTAATGCAGCAGCAGAGGGGATGCTGCATATCTGTATGTTTTAGAGAATTTAACTCAAGGTGTCAAATCTTTTGAGGAGGGGAGGATTATAAATTAACTTTGCATGTCTTCACTTGCATCACAGGCTCCTCTGCACAGTTTCTCTGCGTTTGCATTTAAACCTCTGAACATTTTAACATCTGGCCTGATATGATGTCTTTATTATTTTTGCACCCTCCTTCATATCATTCATAACTTTTATCCGTTTTAAAAAGAACTGCATCAGGAAGCTTTAAGTGTGTACGTCATGTTTCGTTCATAAACAGCCAGTTGTTTGGGATGACGTCATCGTGCTCATCTTGCTCATGTCTGTAATTGGCTTTTGGTGCTACAGCTGCTCCACAGAGACAATCCTGCAGCCGTCACTTGCATCATGGCGCAAGGACCTGCAGTCACATGCTGATGTGGCTCTCATTCAGTATTAGACACGAGGCTTAGATTGGCAGTGACAGCTAAAAGATGAATGGTCCTCTGCATATTTCCCCCAAAGGAAGCAAACTCTCTGTGCACTCAGGTCGACACCTCAGATGAAGTTTGCATTGAGCAGTGTGTCGGTGTGTTTGTTGCATTTGCACACAAAAGTCAAGAGAGGCCTCGAGGACTGTAAGCTTAAGTAGCTACCTGATGGTGAGTTAAAAAGATGTGACTGTACTGTGACATAGCACAACCCCCAGCAGGTGCCAGTGTGTCTAAGTGGAGCAGAGAGATGATTGGACAGGAGAGTGTTATAAAAGTGAAAACAAGGGGATTATGACAAATAATCTCATTCCCTTGGAAGAAGAAGGAGGAGATGTTTTTTGAGTACAACAATTAAACGGACACAAAGTGTCATAAAGGGGGAGACTGATGGGAGAGTGAGCTACGTAACCCAGCTGGGATTAAATCCAACCAGACCTACCCATTGTTTCTCACCTCCCACTGCTCTCATCCAATTAAACAGGAGCATACTTAATGGAGTGGGTCGCTAACTTTCCCTTGAAGGCAAAATGTTGATCTCAGTGGCTTACAGTCAGTCTGTTCCTCCGCCTGTCAGGACCCCTCCAAAGCTCCTTTACCCTCTGAGAGCATGAGCAGGCTTAGTCAAAAGTTCTGTGCAGAGGTGTTGAAAGATCACCTTTTGCCATATGTTCATGTCTGTTTCTATATGCATGAGAAAAAAGACACATTTCTAACACTGCAACACAAAAAGACTTCAATAAAAAGTTTTGCATCATCTCTTTATAAACACTGCTGCTTTACTTTACACATTTTCATTGTTGTAAATTAATTAAGCAATGCAGCAGTGAAAGGGGGAGGTGTTAGACTTCTAACCAGTACAGGTTCTGTATTTGGGCCATAGCTGCTATATCAGGGACTTTGTGAGGTCCTGGAGAGGCTAAAGTTGTTACATAAGAATCCAAGCTAATTTAACCCTCCCTCAAGGTATGCCAAGGAACACTGCATCCAGAACTTGAAATAAGAATAAGTCTCTTGACATGCAGAGGAACCCTTCTCCCAACTTTGCTTCCCAGGTGTTTTTTGTTACGTTTGAATCATCTGCAAACATTAATAAAATATGATCAGGGTCAACTTTGATACAGCTGGGGTTACTGTTGGGAGGGGAAGTTAAGTTACACAAACACAAACATTTGTAAAGAAACAGCAAAAAAGAGATGCATAGATAAAAGGGACTGTGCAGGGGACAGTAATTTGCATCCTCCATTATATCATTACATGTTGTGCTGCAAGGTGAGAGGAGGCTTTTCACAGGTTGGGCAGTGAAACAGAGATGCAGATAGATTCCTGTTCCTCTGTGAAGCCTGGTTTAGCAGCAGCTTAGCGGCTAAAGCCTGTCCCTGAAATAGCTGCTAAGATGTCAGAGAGACCCTTGCTCTGTGAGAAGAGTAAGCCCAGGTGATTCCTGCGCTCGATTCAAGGATCTGAATGAATGAAGAAAAGAAAAGAGGAACATCAGGTGATCTTTAGAGGAAGCTCCGCCTTCTTCAGACACTGTTCGATGTATCAGAAAGCATGCACAAAGACAAAGATGAAATGTGAACATTTGTTTTGTTTGAATTAATTCAAGTTATTGACGCTAACAACCAGCGAACAAAGTTTAGACTTCTTCCTTTTTACAGATGTAGATAGAAACGTTTCAACGCTCACAGGTGGAATTTGTTCACTTATCTTTTCTTGCTACTTTTTACTGTTTATTTTTATTTACAGGTTCCAAATAAAGACATCAATAAATGCATACATATTCATTGATACAGATTGTGTTAATGCACTTCTAGTAAAGGTATTAATAAATGGGCATGAGTCAAATATAATACATCAAGTTGGTTAAAACTAAATACATAAATAAATACATGAATAATATACCAAATAAAATAAATAGGTAATTAATAACGAAATTAAGAGTAATAATAGTCAGAAAAATAAGGAAAAAAACAATAATAATAATTGGAATAATAATAATAAAAGTAAATGTCAGTATAAAATGAATTGCTAAAATATGTCTTTAAAGTAATGAATACAATAAATGAAAATAAAGAAAAAAATATAATATATCTAGATCTACTAGCATAGTGCACGTTTGAATTATCTATCTATGCAGGCTGCTTATTTTCATGTGTATTCATTAGCTTCACTTATTCCAAAAAAACATTAAAATTTCAGTGCCCTCCACAGTTGGTGTTTATTTATTTGTTTATTATACATTATTATTATACAACAAGGAAAGAATGCACAGGACCCATGTGCAGAAAATACAGATTTAATAATAAAAGAACAAAAGTTAAAAACCAACTTACTTCAATGTCCATTAAACTGAATTAAAAAGAAAACACTAGAAACACTGAGATAAGGAAACACAAGATAGACTGAAACACTATCCAAAGAAAGACGTGCAATGATCCAACACAGGACAGGAAGAACAGAGTTAAAAGTAAACTTAAGACTTACCTTTTTAATCTAGCTTTTAATTTGGAGTAATTCATTTTTATCCCTGGAGTTAATTATTTCAATCATTGTTTTATCATGTATTTATCTTATTCAATTATTTATTTAATTTATTGTATTCATCTGATCTTGTTAACTCTACCTTATTTTTAACTTTTCCTTCCACTCTTACTTATTTCTATTAATTGTACTGTATTGATTTTATTTTATTTTTAAACATGCCTTTTATAATTTTACCATTGCTGCTGTTTTCTGTCTCTGTTATTTTGTGAAGCACTTTGGACTGCATGTTTATATGTATGTAATGTGCTGTATAAATAAAGTTGAGTTGAGTTTAGCAGAGGAACTAAATACACAGAGTGATTAACACAGGTGTGAACACAGGACACAGGTGAAACTAATCAGGTTCATCAAAGAGGAGGGAAACACACAAGGACAGGAGGTAATACTAAACTGGAAACCCAGGGATTCAGAACTACAAACTAAAACAGAGAACACAAGACAAAACTAAGAAACACAAGAAAGTACAACAAGAGACATGGATCACTAAACACACGAGGAGATACAGAATAACTTATACAGAACAAAACTAAAACTAAACATCGACTCATGACAGTTTGTACAGTACAAGATTGCATAAAGTCGAAGGTAGGTGTGAGAGGAGAGCAAACAACGGGCAGGTTTTGAGCTACGAGACAAAGTTTAAAAGAGGAAAACTTGTTTGTAATAACAGATCTTGTTGTTGTGTGCAACCATTACCTGATGCAATGAGAGTGTTTTAATGATTATAATCTGTTATAAGAAGAGTAGCTTCTATGAAAGACAGCTGGCATACACAGCTACTTTACACCTGTTCAACATCTTTAGTTAAAGCTAGGGTTGGCAGTCTCGGAAAACTAGCATGAATTTGAATGTAGCATGTCTTCAGGACTCTGTCTAACCCCTCCCCCCTCCCCTCGGAGCTCCTCCAAAACGACGCCCCCCCCCCCGCTCACATGCACGAGCGCCACTGACTTGCGACCATATAATGGTGACTGATTCAAAACCGGTCCTCACCAAAACATTCTCATAGTGAAAGTTAAAAACACAAACAAACATGGCTGCTGTTAGTACTCACAACTGCCATTCATGCATTATCCAGTTGTACTGGTGACATGATATCAGGAGAAAGGTTATAACACATATATAATACTGTAACAACTCTACTGTTTGTTAAACCTGTTCAGTGTAGATGTTCTTAATTCCTACAGTGTTGATGGTTAAATTCATTCATTCATTCAGTCATTCATTCTTCTGCTTGTCAGAGCCCCCGTGGTGAGAGCTTTTTAGACTCTGATCCGGACTACAGTCCTGAGCAAAGCACCTCATCGGGTCAGAGGGGACAGGCCCGAGGTCAAGCGAGAGGGGCAGTCAGTAGAGTCAGGGGAAGCAGACGCAGGAGACGGAGACTCGGAGTGAACGCCGGGGAAATGTACGCGCAGGAGGCGGGCAGAACAGCAGGATGGGATTTGAATGGTTTAAAATTTTGGGTCCCAAAAAAGGCTGATTGGTTGGTGTTTTCCCAGGTTTACTCCGGCTGTAGATAGCAGCTTTTCTTCGCTCTTTTTTAAGAACACATTATGTATTGATTACCATCAGGACATAAAGATCATTTTAACCAGTATAACAAAAAGTGGATCTAAATCTGATTACCAACCCCAGCTTTAAATGTATTTTAAATACCACGTGACTAATGTAAACAAAGAGAAGCTTCAAAAGTGGAATATAATAGATTCTAAAACTGGTCACATCTAAATGAAGGTTTGCATGTCAGAGCTTCTGTTTAATGTGCATTATTAATGCAACACACAATTTAAACAGGCCTCTTTTTTAAAAATATTTTATCTTGCTTTTCAGATTTAAACATATAAACAGAAAAAAGAAAAGAAGGAAACCTACTGCCTGAAAGAAATTAATATTACAGAATAAATACAGACAATAGCTAGTTCTAAAATAACAAAAATATAAATATAAAAACAGAAAAAAGTTACAAAAATAGACGAGACGAAAATGAATCTTCACCTCAAAGGTGATACTCAAGACATTCTCAATACACTTTTGTTATACAATGGCACAGTCCATCATGTGAGATGGAAGGTTTTCCATGTAGTCCAGATAGGGTTGCCATATCTTATAAAATGTTTCAATCCTATTTCTCAGGCAGTGAGTTATTTTCTCTAGTGGAACACATGTATTGATTTCAGAGAGCCAGAATCCAACAGGAATGTCAACATTTGATTTCCATTTTAAAGCAAAAATTCACATAGATCACATCACCAGTAAAAATGGAAGGGATATTGGAGTAATCAGAAGAATCAGACAGTTGTTACCCAGAAAAATCCTTCTTAATTTGAATTACACTAAGATTTACCCTTATATCTTACTGCAACATTGTTTGGGCTAGCACCTTTAAAAGTGACCTGAATGGTATTTGGTCTCTGCAGAAACATTTTGATCACATTTTCCAACAGGTTCAGTAGTTCTACTCCCATTTTTCAATCATTACAAATCCTCCCCATCTTTGATCTTCACCGTCTACAAATTCACATTTTTGTCTTTCAATACATCCACAACTTACTCCCAGTAAGCTTTCAGGATTTATTTCAGTTTCACTCTCAGATCCATCTTTAACAAACAAGGTCTGCAAATAAACTCCATCCAGCTTTCTTTAGGACGACCTTTTCTCAGTGTTCCATCAGATACAGAGGCCCTCACTTTTGGAACAGTGTACCTGGTCATATAACAAGTAACACAAATTCCAACTCATTCAAGAAACAAACCATACACATTCTATAAGGTGAGTTAAGTAATACAACATGATATGAATTTTAACGCATATTTACAAACACATACTCTCCCTACTTTCCTAACTTATAAATAAATATTCTGTTTTTTTTGTTTTTTTCTCTCTCCCTTCTTCTCTTTTCATCATTGTTTTAAATATGAATCCCTCTTATTAATCTTTTTTGTTTTGTTTTTATTTGTATGTAGATATTCTGTTCTACATTGATGCTTTGTCTTTGTGTTGATTGTTTTCTTTAGGAGGGCCACTCAACAAGCCTGTTTGGGTTTTTTGGCTCCTCCTGCACATTATATGTTAGTGGTTAGTTTTAATATTGAATTTACATGTTATATCTTGGCTCGTTTTATTGAACAAAAATGTTTTCTTTTGTTCTCTTATACAGTCATGGCCAAAAGTTCTGAGAATGACACAAATATTACATTTTCACAAAGTCTGCTGCTTCAGGGTTTTTAGGTGTTTTTGTCAGATGTTTCTATGGTATAATGAAATACAATTAGAAGCATTTCATAAGTATCAAAAGCTTTTATTGAGAATTACACAGAATTCATGCAATAAGTCAATATTTGCAGTGTTGACCCTTCTTTTTCAAGACCTCTGCAATTCTCCCTGGCATGCTGTCAATCAACTTCTGGACCAAATCCTGACTGATGGCAGTCCATTCTTGCATAATCAATGCTTGGAGTTTGTCAGAATTTGTGGGTTTTTGATTGTCCACCAGCCTCTTGAGGATTGACCACAAGTTCTCAATGGGATTTAGATCTGGGGAGTTTCCTGGCCAAGGGCCCAAAATCTTAATGTTTAGTTCCCCAAGCCATTTTGTTATGACTTTTGCTTTATGGCAAGGTGCTCCATCATGCTGGAAAAGGCATTCTTCATCACCAAACTGCCCTTGGATGGTTGGGAGAAGTTGCTCTCGGAGGACGTTCTGGTACCATTCTTTATTCATGGCTGTGTTTTTAGGCAAGATTGTGAGAGAGCCCACTCCCTTGACCGAAAAGCAACCCCACACATGAATGGTCTCAGGATGCTTCACTGTTGGCAAGAGACAGGACTGATGGTAGCGCTCACCTCGTCTTCTCCGAACAAGCCTTCCTCCAGATGCCCCAAACAATCAGAAAGGGGATTCATCAGAGAAAATGACTTTACCCCAGTCCTCAGCAGTCCAGTCCCTGTACCTTCTGCAGAATATCAGTCTGTCCCTGATGTTTTTACTGGAGAGAAGTGGCTTCTTTGCTGCCCTCCATGACACCAGGCCTTCCTCCAAAAGTCTTCGCCTCACTGTGCGTGCAGATGCACTCACACCTGCCTGCTGCCATTCCTGAGCAAGCTCTGCACTGGTGGTGGCCCGATCCCGCAGCTGTAACACCTTCAGGAGACGGTCCTGGCGCTTGCTGGACTTTCTTGGGCGCCCTGGAGCCTGTTTGGCAACAATTGAACCTCTCTCCTTGAAGTTCTTGATAATTGGATAGACGGTTGACTGAGGTGCAATCTTACTCGCTGCTATAAACTTCCCTGTTAGGCCCTTTTTGTGCAATGCAATGATGGCTGCACGTGTTTCCTTGCAGGTAACCATGGCTAACAGATGAGGAACAATGGTGTCATGCACCATCTTCCTTTTAAAGTGTCCAGTCACTCAATCATGACAGATTGATCGCCAGCCTTGTCCTCATCAACACCCACACCTGTGTTAATGTGTGTGACACCTGTGTGTCATTGAAATGATGTTAGCTGGTCCTCTTGTGGCAGGGCTGAAATGCAGTGGAAATGTGTTTTTGGTGATAAAGTTCATTTTCAAGGCAAAGAGGGACTTTGCAATTAATTGCAGTTGAGCTGATCACTCCTCATAACATTCTGGAGTATATGCAAATTGCCATTATAAAAACTGAAACAGCAGACTTTGTGAAAATTAATAGTTGTGTCATTCTCAAAACTTTTGGCCATGACTGTATGTGCAATAAAATAATAAATAATAATGAAATACATTTGAAAAAAGCAATACTTTTTTTTTTTTTTTTGGCAATGACCAGCAAGATTTCTATAAGCTTGATAGCATAGCTATCTTTGAAATTAAAGGTATCAAATTTGCCCAGCAAACAAATCTCTGGATCCATTTAAACAGGCCTCTTTAATGTGAAGCACAGAGACAAACTGACGCTCACTGAGAACCACACCTGTTTCCTCTGACAGCCACATGTGACACATTTACATCTCCAGACTGTGGAGCGAGTGTTCCCCTCACAGCTCTGCCAGCAGCTGTCACTCGGCTGTCACAGATGAAAATCAACATATATAGAGTTCTAAGAGGGATGGTGATGGTTGCGTGCACACAGTCACAAGCACAGAAGAAAGAGGTTTTCTTTCTTTTCTTTTGCTGCAAGAATAAATTGCATTAATATTTGACAGTTTGTGACAAACATGACACAAACCAGAAATATATATGCAGACAAGAGAAAAAGAAAAAGAAAGAAAAAAAAGAGAAAGAGAGAAAAAGAAAAAAAAAAAGAAAAAGAAAATCAACATATATGCTGAAGGGCTGCTTTACCCCCAGCTTATACCAACGTGTAAGTAAGAGGCCAGCAGAGAGCGAGATTAGGGTCGACCCCTTCAGCACACAGGAAGAGTTCAGTTCATGACATTGAAGCATGTCAGGAGGAATAAAGAACCTGCATGTGAGCATCACTAAATGAGGGATTCAATGATCTGTGACACTGAATACACCTGTTCCCCTTCACTGTTTTCTTATCTGGAGTTTTTCTTCCTGAAACAGAGATGTATATTTGTACTCAGCTTCATGCAGGTTGTGTTGAGGCTAAGGATCAAAGACAACAGAGACACAGCTCCATCTAGTGCTTCAGGTGTGACACAAATTGTATTTGTGGTTTTAATAAAAGCTAAAGACTTTAAGCTTCTCTGAGACTTTGATTCTGATCTTCTCTTTTAAAAATATGAATTTGTTTGATGACTTTGTTGTGTCTTTTGTGACGTTACCACCTGTTATAATAAAAACAGTGTTTCCTCATCTGCAGATGGTGTTTACATGAAACCAGCTGGAGTCTAACCCAACTGAAGAACATCATTTGACAAAAGTTTCACTTTTAATTGAGCTCCTGTGATTTAAAACATTTTTGTTGTTGTTATAAAGGAATAAAGAATACTTGAGTGATACCATGCACTATATAAAACAGCGTGTATTCTACATCCACAATGCAGATCTGTAGGGGAGAGTGGGGTAAGATGAGCCAATTTTTACTTATGTTGCTCTCTAGGCTAGAAATAAATAGACAGAAGTACACTTAAAACATATAATATATTTCAGGATGTTTCCTATCAATTGCAATTGTCAAAATATGACTTCCCAAAAAAAAGTGTAACTGTGGCTCAACTTGCCCCAGGTTAGGGGTAAGTTGATCCAAGTCAGTGGGTAAGTTGAGCCATCATGAGGTAAATTGACCTTCTGATTTTTTTAGTTTAAACCTGAGCCATCTCGACCTAAAACAATATAATTCATACTATCAAGATATAAGTTAGCCTTTGCAGACTTTCAGAATCATGTAATTTCATGCACACCCTACCTGCTAAACCCTTTTCGTTCCAGTTATTGGGTAAAGGAATGTTGTTCCTCTCTGCTAGTTCTAATGCCAGTTCACAGCATTTCTTTGGAGTAAGGCCGTGGAACTGCTCAGCTAGCTTTTTTATGTGGTCTGCTAAATCCTTCTCCACCTCCTTTGTGAAGACCCTCTTTGCTTCTGCTGTTCCACTGTACCCTACTGATTTTACTTCCTTTACCTCCTTCTTTTTTATGTATCTCCGCAGGGTTGACCTGTCAACATTTCTGTCTTTAGCCACTGATCTGATGGATTTTCCACCCTTGACATCAGCTGCTGCTCTCTCCATCTCTTCAAGGGGTGTTGAGCCCCAGTTGGTCTTTCTTTTGTAGCTCCTTGGCATGATAGCTTTTCTAAAATGTTTAAAACCAAATCAGGTGTGTCATTCTACACTGAAATACAGTTTTATGCTTCAGAGACTTTACTTAACTTCAGTGCATGGTGTCGAGGTAAATTGAACCAGTGGCTCAATTTACCCCACAGCATATGGCTCATTTTGCCCCATAGACGCCATTTTGGAAAAAACAGCCTAGCTAAGCCATTTGGGCTAATCTTTAGCGAAATGCTTCACTTGGTTTTATACGTTAGCAAATCACCAACATGCATAATATGCATTTTTAGACCTATATACATTTGCTTTGAAATAATATTCATTATAGCTGACATGCAGAAAATTTACTTCGACTAGTAAAAACATGTTTTTTGTGAAAAAAAATACCAACCAATTGTCCCATGTGCTTCTCTTGAACAGTGCCAGGTACAAATGATGGGTGCTTCCTGAATTTACGGTCACATGACAACAAATGTACACAGTTGCCTAGAAACAAGGGGTGGGTCAACTTACCCACTGGCTCATCTTACCCCACTCTCCCCTACACATAATGCAACTCTATTAAATGATGTTTGCTTAACTTTGCACCTAACTGCACCAGAGGTAGAATTTTACAGCTGTAACAACGTGTATGATGGTTCACACAGCGCTGTGTGTGAGATATGATCCCTCTAACCCAGGCGTTTGTCCTTCACATTGAACATGTTCCCTTGACTGTATACTAACACAGACACCTCACCTCCACACTCCTTCCATTGTGAGGTGTGAAACTATAACCCCACCTCAACAGGTGTGGACATAACGCGCCAGCACAACCACAGCAGAAAAGATTCTTGTGTTATTTTGATGCAAACACTTAAAAAACTAATTTTGAAAACTTCAATGAGTCTTGTGTCTCCCTGTTCCTCCTCCACTCTGATAATCTGGTGCAGAATGCTGCAGGAGCTCACATTTGTCAACAGAGCTGTCAATCAATCATATTTCCAAAATTAAATTGCAAATTAAAACTAAACTTCTCAGAAAAATGAATGATAATTGGACATGAATCTGCATGACGACAGAACCAAAGACTGATCATCCAACACAGTGCTCTGCAGTCAGCTGATTCATCAAACTTAAGATGGATCTGAAAAACTGAAACAATGCATATGCAAAGAATCACTCCTCTGCAGGTGCTTCAGATCCATAAAGCACTGCTGCACAGAGAAGGAAGAAAAAACAGACAATGAGGTGATAGTTTATCTGTTTTTCTTTTTCTCAGAACATTTTATATTTCCACAAATCCCATGATGCTCCTCTGTGATCAGATTTATAAATGTGTCTCAACATCCTGAGAGGATGCTTCTGATGCAAGAACACAGAAGAGGTCTGATTTATAAGGATGGGAGAGAGAGAGAGAGAGAGAGAGAGAGAGAGAGAGAGAGAGAGAGAGAGAGAGAGAGACAGAGAGAGAGAGACAGAGAGAGAGACAGAGAGAGAGTGAGACAGAGAGAGAGAGAGAGAGAGAGAGAGAGAGGGGGGGGGGGGGGGGGGGGGGGGGGGGGTTTAAGGCAATGTCAGCATGAACAGAGGAAACACACACAAGACTTCATGAAGTGTCACAAATCCCATGATGCTCCTCTGTGATCAGATTTATAAATGTGTCTTAACATCCTGAGACAATGCTTCTGATGCAAGAACACATAAGAGGTCTGATTTATAAGGATGGGAGTGAGAGAGAGAGATAGAGAGAGAGAGAGAGAGAGAGAGAGAGAGAGAGAGAGAGAGAGAGAGAGAGAGAGAGAGAGAGTAAAAGGCAATGTCAGCATGAACAGAGGAAACACACACAAGGCTTCATGAAGTGTCTCCACATCTCTTCTTTGTGTTTGATTTAAAAAGTTGTATCCATCATGCTGCTGCAGGCTTGCTTTATGCACAAATTTAAAAACTGCAGATGCTCACTGAATTACTGAATGTTTTATTTTCATGTCTGCTCATTGACACGACAGCTTCATATGTTCGATATATATTGAATCTCCTCAGTTCAGGACCAACAGTGCAAATGATTTTCACAACAGTAGAAAAAATACCAAGATACCATTTTTGAAGATATTTTCCTCTTTAATAAAGAACCTGACAGTTAAATTAAGACATCTGATGGTAAATCTTTGGCACAGGAGAACTCGGGGTGTTTCAGCCTCTGTTTCAGCTCCAGCTGTGATTCACTCAGACCGACAGAGAACGAAGCTCTGTTATGCAGAACGTTGCAGATCAGCTGCAACTTCAATTTAAGAAATGGAGCCGTCAATCAAAACCTTTCAAATAAAATGCCTTTTTTAATCTACTTCATAACTCTGCCTCCTCAACACTTGGCCTTCTTGCCGTATGTGTCCACCACCTCCGGCACGACGCTCTCGTCCTCCTCCACGTCCGCCAGCACTGTCTTTCCAACCAGCTCGTAGATGTCTTCAGCGGGGACGCCCATGGGCTCGGCCACCTTCACCCCCAGCATCTCCACAGTCAGGGTGGTTCCTTTGGGGATGCTGACTTTAGCCACCACTGACTTCCCCAGCTAGAGGAGAGAAGAAGAGAAGGAATTAAAAACACATCGGACTCACTGGATGTGTGATTTCATGCAGAGGGAGGAGATCTTACCTTATCATGGCACGGCTTCTCACACGGCAACATCTGCTTGATCCCGGTCCCGATCGCCCTCTCTATCAACCGCACGGTGCGAACCAGCTCCGCCAGCTCGGAGGGAATCAGAGACGCTTCGTGATCGCTTCCCTTCCACGTCTTGTCCAAGGTAATGTGACGCTCCAGGACCTTCGCCCCCAGAGAAACTGCAGCTACTGAAATACTGATCCCAGACTCGTGGCCGGAGTATCCGATGGGAATATCTGGAAACTCCTTCTGGTATTCCTGCAAGTTAAAAGTGGCCAAGACGAGGGTTATCACTCTATAATACAAGACTTTGATAAATTAACTTATCCACCATCTTACAAAGCTTTAGGTAAATGATTCACACCAATGTAATGGCTCCACCCACAGACTCTGTGATCCTGTTTTGACTGCTTTCTGTTCTCTCACCTTTAGACTCATTAGATTCTGAATTTCCATTTAAAGGACTAGCAAATTAGCCACTTCCTAACACTCCTACATGAGGCACTGACTTTTGTTCATTTCTATTAATTGGTATCTATCACTGGAAGTTAAAAATCTGCATGCAGCGATCTGCAAATCTGCAATCTCACTTTAGCTGAGCATTAAAGACTGACAGACGGCTTAGTCCAAGCAAAACCAAATGTGCACTACCAGCAGCTATAACGCTCACTAATGTGCACGTTGACTCGCCTTTCTTTGAGCTATTAAATGATTAAATATATGATTAGATGGTGCATTTAAGAACAGTTAAAGACAAGAGAGTGTTTCTGATCCATGTCATTCTTTAAGAGCATGTGAAGTAGAAATAATGTTTCTAAGTGATGCTACATTTTAAAGCTCACCGTTATCACTCTGAGGTTGACGTCTTCGGCTTCCAGAGGGTAAGCGCTGGTGCACTGCAGGATGGCAAAGTTCTGGTTGTGTTTCTTCACGGTTTTGTAGACCTGACGCATCGTCTCCATAGACTGCATCCCGCTGGACACCACCATCGGTCGCCCTGAGACAGGACAGATAAACATCATGTATAACAGGACAACATTCAAGATCACTTTTCCACCTTTAGTGGATTTTATTTGTTTCAACTGAAGGCCAGGATGTCTGTGCATGTACTCTATGATTGAACTTTTAATACACTCTATGTTTCACGTCAGGGTTCGTGTCCCAGGATATATTTTCAAAGCTTTTATAGCACTGGGTACAAAGAACTGAGCCTGATAACCCTACACCTCATAGTTTCATTCCAAACACCGCAGATATAAAGGTCGGCACCTTTCATGGCAGTCTTCTCCAGATAGGGGAAGTTGTTGGTGTCTCCAGAACCCACTTTGAAGAAAGGCACATTGAGCTCATGAAGGAACTCCATCGCCATCTGCAGACAGAATAAGTCCAGGGTAAATTGAAATCTATATTCAAACGACAGAAAACCTTAAAGTCTTTTTCTTACCTCGTCCATCCCAGACGCCGTGAAGAAGATCCCCACCTCCTCTGCATACTTCTGCAGCTCCTTGTACTGCTCGTGGTTGAACTCCAGGTGGCGCTTGTGTTCTCCATAAGTTTTCCCCCAAGAATTTTTGGTGGTGTAGGGGCGCTCCAAGGCTTTCTTGTTGAATTTGTATTCTAATTCACTCTTCTGGAATTTTGCACAATCTGCACCGCAGTCCTGTGAAGGTGGATATCAATTAGATAATGCTTGGATAACAGTCTGGATATAAAACGATCCATGTCAGGGTTCCTTTAGATTCCTGTGACATCTTGAGGAGTGGTGTGCGAATGACAGTTGTCTTTCTAGCCTTTTCAGTCCACGACACCCAAAATAACAGAGACTGAAGACCCCCATAGTCCTGAGGGGGTTTAATGATGCTTACAGCTACATGCAAGAAGTATAAGGCCAATCCAAACACGTATTTTAATGTCATTTCAAAAAGATAACAAGCAGCAGAGTTTCAGAAGAATTTGTTTTCTATTCACATTTTTTATCTACAATTTAGCTTCATTTCATAGATATAATTGTACACTTATGGATTAAAATATTCAGTTTTAGATCATTCAAACTTTTTATTGTTTTATTCTGAAGGCCTCTGATCAGTGTCCCACGACCTCCCAGGGGGTCCAGATCCTCACTTTGAGAACCACTGTTCTAGCACATGACTTGAACATGATCCTTTTACATATTCATAGAAGTATATATTTATAAATTCATCCACAGCACAACTTTTTAGTGCTGAGAAAAAAACACTCAGTTCTGTTAGCGAATTATCGGTAAAGCATGAATTAAAAAATAAAAGGCTAAAAGAGTAAAGGATTAGAGAAGCTAAAGTTTTGTTTTATTTGACTTATTTAATTATATATTTTTTGATTTTATAATTGTATTGTTTTATTCTATTTTAATTTGTTTCATTTCGTTTAACTTGGTTGTTTTGTTTCATTGTATTGAATGTTATTAATTTTTTTTATAATTGTATTGTATTATATTATTTTATTTTATTATTGTTCTGTATGGTATTTTATTTTATCTTATTTTAATTTTTGTATTGTTTTTTATTGTATTTTAATGCATTTTAATGTATTATTGTAATGTTTTGTATTATTTTATTTTAATTCTCATCATTTCTTTTTGTTGTTTTGTTTTATTATTTTACTATAGTATTATATGGTATTTTATCGTATCTTATTTTATTGTATTGTATTGTATTTAATTGTATTATTGTGTTGTATTGTATTTTAATGTATTTTATTTTATTATCATTTTATTTCTTTTTTTTTTTTTTTCAAAGTTTGAGTTTGAAAATCTGAGTCAATGTGTATAATACATTAACTTTATTATATCACATATTAAACCATCATTTCTGTAGCATTTTTGTTTTTTCTACATCATGTCTGTAACATTTTCAGGTTTTCTACATCATGTCTGTAATATTTTCAGGTTTTCTACATCATGTCTGTAACATTTTCAGGTTTTCTACATCATGTCTGTAACATTTTCAGGTTTTCTACATCATGTCTGTAACATTTTCAGGTTTTCTACATCATGTCTGTAACATTTTCAGGTTCTCTACATCATGTCTGTAACATTTTCAGGTTTTCTACATTATGTCTGTAACATTTTCAGGTTTTCTACATTATGTCTGTAAAATTTTCAGTTTTCAGTTTTTCAACATTATGTCTGTAACATTTTCAGTTTTCAGTTTTTCTACATTATGTCTGTAACATTTTCAGTTTTCAGTTTTTCTACATCATGTCTGTAACATTTTCAGGTTTTCTACATTATGTCTGTAACATTTTCAGGTTTTCTACATTATGTCTGTAACATTTTCAGGTTTTCTACATTATGTCTGTAACATTTTCAGGTTTT
The DNA here is from genome assembly GCF_009762535.1 of Notolabrus celidotus. Taxonomy (NCBI): domain Eukaryota; kingdom Metazoa; phylum Chordata; class Actinopteri; order Labriformes; family Labridae; genus Notolabrus; species Notolabrus celidotus. The sequence goes on from NC_048278.1 coordinate 1,813,031, forward strand.
CTACATCATGTCTGTAACATTTTCAGGTTTTCTACATTATGTCTGTAACATTTTCAGGTTTTATACATCATGTCTGTAACATTTTCAGGTTTTCTACATTATGTCTGTAACATTTTCAGGTTTTCTACATCATGTCTGTAACATTTTCAGGTTTTCTACATCATGTCTGTAACATTTTCAGGTTTTCTACATTATGTCTGTAACATTTTCAGGTTTTCTACATTATGTCTGTAACATTTTCAGGTTTTCTACATTATGTCTGTAACATTTTCAGGTTTTCAGTTTTTCTACATTATGTCTGTAACATTTTCAGTTTTCAGGTTTTCTACATTATGTCTGTAACATTTTCAGGTTTTCTACATTATGTCTGTAACATTTTCAGGTTTTCTACATTATGTCTGTAACATTTTCAGGTTTTCTACATCATGTCTGTAACATTTTCAGGTTTTCTACATTATGTCTGTAACATTTCAGGTTTTCTACATTAGTCTGTAACATTTCAGGTTTTCTACATCATGTCTGTAACATTTTCAGGTTTTCTACATTATGTCTGTAACATTTTCAGGTTTTCTACATCATGTCTGTAACATTTTCAGGTTTTCTACATTATGTCTGTAACATTTTCAGGTTTTCTACATTATGTCTGTAACATTTTCAGGTTTTCTACATTATGTCTGTAACATTTTCAGGTTTTCTACATTATGTCTGTAACATTTTCAGGTTTTCTACATTATGTCTGTAACATTTTCAGGTTTTCAGTTTTTCTACATTATGTCTGTAACATTTTCAGTTTTCAGGTTTTTCTACATTATGTCTGTAACATTTTCAGGTTTTCTACATTATGTCTGTAACATTTTCAGGTTTTCTACATTATGTCCTGTAACATTTTCAGGTTTTCTACATCATGTCTGTAACATTTTCAGGTTTTCTTACATTATGTCTGTACAACTTTTCAGGTTTTCTACATCATGTCTGTACACATTGTCAGGTTTTCGAAATTATGTCTGTAAACATTTTCAGGTTTTCTACATTATTGTCCGGTAACATTAGTCATGTTTTTCAACATTTCATGTCTGCACTTTTTCAGGTTTCTACATATGTCGTAACATTTTCAGGTTGTCTGTAACATTTTCCGGTTTTCTACATCATGGTCTGGTAACATTTCAGGGTTTTTCTACATTATGTCTGTAACATTTCAGGTTTTATACATCATGTCTGTAACAATTTTTCAGGTTTTATACATTATGTCTGTAACATTGTTCAGGTTTTTCTACATCATGTCTGTAACATTTTCAGGTTTTCTACATTATGTCTGTAACATTTTCAGGTTGTCTACATTATGTCTGTAACATTTTCAGGTTTTCATACATTATGTCTGTAACATTTTCAGTTTTTCCTACATTATGTCGTGTACATTTTCAGGTTTTCAGTTTTTTCTACATTATGTCTGTAACTTTTCAGTTTTCAGGTTTTTCTACATTATGTCTGTAACATTTTCAGGTTTCTACATTATGTCCTGTAACATTTTCAGGTTTTCTACATTATGGTCTGTAACATTTTCAGGTTTTTCTACATCATGTCTGTAACATTTCAGGTTTCTACATTATGTCTGTAACATTTTCAGGTTTTCCTAACATCATGTCTGTAACATTTTCAGGTTTTCTTCTACATTATGTCTGTAACCATTTTCAGGTTTTCTACATTATGTCTGTAACATTTTCAGGGTTTTCTACATTATGTCTGTAACTTTCAGGTTTTCTACATCATGTCTGTAACATTTTCAGGTTTTCTACATCATGTCTGTAACATTTCAGGTTTTCTACATCATTCTGTAACATTTTCAGGTTTTCTACATTATGTCTGTAACTTTTCAGGTTTCTACATCATGTCTGTAACATTTTCAGGTTTTCTACATCATGTCTGTAACATTTTCAGGTTTTCTACATCATGTCTGTAACATTTTCAGGGTTTTCTACATCATGTCTGTAACATTTTCAGGTTTTCTACATCATGTCTGTAACATTTTAGGTTTTCTACATCATGTCTGTAACATTTTCAGGGTTTTCTACATTATGTCTGTAACATTTTCAGGTTTCTACATCATGTCTGTAACATTTTCAGGTTTCTAATCATGTCTGTACATTTTCAGGTTTTCTACATTATGTCTGTAACATTTTCAGGTTTTCTACTCATGTCTGTAACATTTTCAGTTTTTCTACATCATGTCTGTAACATTTTCAGTTTTTCTACATTATGTCTGTAACATTTTCAGTTTTTCCTACATTATGTCTGTAACATTTTCAGGTTTTCTACATTATGTCTGTAACATTTTCAGGTTTTCTACATAATGTCTGTAACATTTTCAGGTTTTCTACATTATGTCTGTAACATTTTAGGTTTTCTACATCATGTCTGTAATATTTTCAGGTTTTCTACATTATGTCTGTAACATTTTCAGGTTTCAGTTTTTCTACATTATGTCTGTAACATTTTCAGGTTTTCTACATCATGTCTGTAACATTTTCAGGTTTTCTACATCATGTCTGTAACATTTTCAGTTTTTCTACATCATGTCTGTAACATTTTCAGGTTTTCTACATTATGTCTGTAACATTTTCAGTTTTTCTACATTATGTCTGTAACATTTTCAGGTTTTCTACATTATGTCTGTAACATTTTCAGGTTTTCTACATCATGTCTGTAACATTTTCAGGTTTTCTACATTATGTCTGTAACATTTTCAGGTTTTCTACATTATGTCTGTAACATTTTCAGGTTTTCTACATTATGTCTGTAACATTTTCAGGTTTCAGTTTTTCTACATTATGTCTGTAACATTTTCAGGTTTTCTACATTATGTCTGTAACATTTTCAGGTTTCAGTTTTTCTACATTATGTCTGTAACATTTTCAGGTTTTCTACATCATGTCTGTAACATTTTCAGGTTTTCTACATCATGTCTGTAACATTTTCAGGTTTTCTACATTATGTCTGTAACATTTTCAGGTTTTCTACATCATGTCTGTAACATTTTCAGGTTTTCTACATCATGTCTGTAACATTTTCAGGTTTTCTACATTATGTCTGTAACATTTTCAGTTTTTCTACATCATGTCTGTAACATTTTCAGGTTTTCTACATCATGTCTGTAACATTTTCAGTTTTTCTACATTATGTCTGTAACATTTTCAGTTTTTCTACATTATGTCTGTAACATTTTCAGGTTTTCTACATTATGTCTGTAACATTTTCAGGTTTTCTACATCATGTCTGTAACATTTTCAGGTTTTCTACATCATGTCTGTAACATTTTCAGGTTTTCTACATCATGTCTGTAACACTTTCAGGTTTTCTACATCATGTCTGTAACATTTTCAGGTTTTCTACATCATGTCTGTAACATTTTCAGGTTTTCTACATTATGTCTGTAACATTTTCAGGTTTTCTACATCATGTCTGTAACATTTTCAGGTTTTCTACATCATGTCTGTAACATTTTCAGGTTTTCTACATCATGTCTGTAACATTTTCAGGTTTTCTACATCATGTCTGTAACATTTTCAGGTTTTCTACATTATGTCTGTAACATTTTCAGGTTTTCTACATTATGTCTGTAACATTTTCAGGTTTTCTACATCATGTCTGTAATATTTTCAGGTTTTCTACATTATGTCTGTAACATTTTCAGGTTTTCTACATCATGTCTGTAACATTTTCAGGTTTTCTACATCATGTCTGTAACATTTTCAGGTTTTCTACATCATGTCTGTAATATTTTCAGGTTTTCTACATTATGTCTGTAACATTTTCAGGTTTTCTACATTATGTCTGTAACATTTTCAGGTTTTCTACATTATGTCTGTAACATTTTCAGGTTTTCTACATCATGTCTGTAACATTTTCCGGTTTTCTACATCATGTCTGTAACATTTTCAGGTTTTCTACATCATGTCTGTAACATTTTCAGGTTTTCTACATTATGTCTGTAACATTTTAGGTTTTCTACATCATGTCTGTAACATTTTCAGGTTTTCTACATTATGTCTGTAACATTTTAGGTTTTCTACATCATGTCTGTAACATTTTCAGGTTTTCTACATTATGTCTGTAACATTTTCAGGTTTTCTACATTATGTCTGTAACATTTTCAGGTTTTCTACATTATGTCTGTAACATTTTCAGGTTTTCTACATCATGTCTGTAACATTTTCAGGTTTTCTATATTATGTCTGTAACATTTTCAGGTTTTCTATATTATGTCTGTAACATTTTCAGGTTTTCTACATTATGTCTGTAACATTTTCAGTTTTCAGTTTTTCTACATTATGTCTGTAACATTTTCAGTTTTTCTACATTATGTCTGTAACATTTTCAGTTTTCAGGTTTTCTACATCATGTCTGTAACATTTTCAGTTTTCAGGTTTTCTACATTATGTTTTTAGCATTTTCTTACATTTATAGTATATTCAGTTGTTGTATTTCATATCTGTAGCATTTTTCTGTTTTTTTTGTGTTTTATTTCTATATAGCCTTCACAGTTTGTCTTTGTAATTTTTTGTAGACTTTTGAGTTTTGTATTTTATGTTTATTTTGTATGTTATGTTTGTTTAATGTTGACCCTAGGAGGAGCAGCTGCTGCGTTAGTGGCAGCTAATGGTGATCTGAATAAAGAATGAAAGAATCAATCATAGTGACATAATGAAACATGTACACAGGATCCTTCAGACGCGACGTGCCATAAAAGAGCCAAACCCCTTTCACAAATCCTGAACTTTTACAACACGTCCTCAGATCCTTTTACAGGAACCAGGAACAAAACGCAAAACTTTTACAGTCTAGATCCACAAACTTAGAATCATATTATTGATTCAAAAGATAAAGTCGAAAATAACTCATTTTAATTCATTCAATGAAATTATTTATAAGACTGAGCAGAAATATAAAACAAACAGCATTTTAATAACAGTTTTGGAGTGAATGAAATCATTGTGGTTTAACTAACACTAGAGAATAATTGTGAAAATAAAAATATCTGTGTTAATAGTTTTACCTTTGCCATCTTGATCATTTTCTTCGCGATGTCTAAGTCTCCCTGGTGGTTCTGTCCGATCTCAGCGATGATGAAACAGGGGTGGCTCCCTCCGATCATCCTGCCGGGACACAGCTCGAACTTCAGAGGCATTTTGATTTCTAATAAGAATCTGAAGAAGGACAGAAAGTCAGGCTTCAACTGGAGACAGGACGAGAGGAGAGGCGGTCTGGAGCGGAGGACGGAGAGCTGTGCCTGGGGCCGGATTACTTAGCGTGATGCACACGTATGTGTGAAGCACTTCCGCATTGTAGGTGAACACAAGACCCGGATGTCCCTACAAAATAAAAGAATGCATATTTTGAAAAACCAAAGAATGACTCTGTGCACGCTTTTTGTAATTTTTAATCTTTTTAAAGAGGATTTGATTTTAATCCTGAATTAAAAAGGAATTAAAAGTCTCGTAGCCAATGTATGATCCCTTTTTGAAAATGAGGAGGAGCCGATGAACCATGTTTTCTTCTCATGCCGAACTGTGAAAACCTTCTCATCTGATATCCATGAATGGTTCAAATTCCAAATTCCTTTTGAAATGAAGCCAAATGTACATACAACCATTGAAAGCAGTGAAAGTACCAAGAGCACTAAAGATATACCCTTCCCTAAAAGAATTCCTCACTGAATTGTAAAATGATTCCCTTTCCTTCCTTAACTTATATTAGGATTTATTTTCTATGTATGTATCATTTTCTCATTCACCTTAAATGACCAACTGAAGCTGTATTGTTCTGTATCTTTAATTATTGTTTATGTATGATGCTCCATCTGAATGTACCATTTTTTGTTATGCACATTTCTGCACTGCATGCACAATTATTAGGCACGTGAGTATTTTTGGGAATATGTTAAAAACTATGTTAACAGTCGTTTTCAAATTTGTTAAGAAGTCAGATAGTGAATATATTTCTTCAACTGTGTGGTTAAAATGATGCTTTACAAATTACGTTGGCTGTATTTTTAAATAAATGCAGAATCTGCATATATATATATATATATATTTATTTATTTTTAAAAAAAACAGCTGAAGAAGTGGAAGCATCCAGACAATATTTTTGAAGCACAAAATTAGTCTAATATAATAACAATACTAATAATAATAATACATTTTCAAAACAGGTTTAAAAAGTGCTTTACAAATAAGAAAGAATCTAAAAGTATTTATTATCTTTTATTTTATTTATTTGTTTGAGTATGTGTATGTGTGTACATTTTTTTATTATCATTATTTTTTTATTATTTTTTTTATATGTGTAGATGTAAGATGTGCTTAGTCCCCTATGTCCTTCTTAATGCACCTGGGATTTTTGTGTGTGTTCTGTATTGTATTTATACACATATATGTGAAGATATGTGTATGAATGTTTATAAATGTATGTCTAAAATTGTTGAAAATCAATAAAAACAATGTTGTGGAAAAAGAAAGAATCTAAAAGAAAATAAAAGGATAAAAAGAATAAAAAATAAAATAAATGACAGATAGGAAGATAAAAAGGTTAAGACATGATATAACAAAAAAATTGGAAGACTAAATACAAAAAAATATTAAATATTAAAACAACTAAAAGATCATAATTAAAAAATATTAAAGAATAAAGATCATAAAGAGAGTAAAAACCTGCCAGTGATTCTCCCTGATAAATAATAAAACACGCTAAGGTGATGTCTTCTGTAAAAGCACATCTATAGAGTATGTGTTTTTAAAAGGGTATTCACAGAGGATAGAGGGGGGCAGTCTGGTCCCTCTGGAGGTTGTTCCAGAGGGACCAGCTCTGTTAAATGTCAGATTTGTTCAAGTGTGTGCAGTTCATGAGTTTTTGCTGTAGAGGGCAGAGGACAGCTTCAAACCTGTGATGTAAATGTATTCTTGTTCAGGGTAGGGACCAGAAACTTTTACAATTAAAAATGGAAGATGAAGGGATTAAGATACCAACTGAAGTGGAACACTGTCACAACAACTTTCTGTCCTGTTCCTGATCCTGCTTAACCAGTTCATCAAGGGGTGTGCACGGACTACTGAACCTCTTTCATTGGTACTAATCCAAAGAAGGCATGACGAGTGGCATGACGAGTGTTGCATAGTTTCTTTTGTAATTTTCTGAAAAGAAGCTGAGTGATATGAACATCCTCACACTCTGACACAGGCTTATTGTGGATTTGAATGTGTCTTGGTTAACACACTGATGGCTCTGGAGTTTGATATTTCAGCCCACATCAAAACCTACCTTGACGACGACTTCTGTTTGTCTTTTCTGGTTAAACTCCTCAGAACTGAAGATCCTCTGACTATGAAAGGCCCTGCAGTGCTGTTGATATGACATCATACTCGTGACAGGACTCTCTCAGGTTTTGGGGACAGGCTTACAGTTTCCACACCTGCAGCATCAGGTGACCTCTGCTCTGCTTTACATTAAAACATTAAAAGCATTTGAAACATTCAATCATAAAATGGCACAATTAAAAAGACAAATATAATGAGACATAGAAAAGAAAGGGAAATTAGAGAAATATTAAAAACAAAATTAAAGTTTGCATTTAAAGTGAGTTAAAATAAACTAAGATAGGAAGGCAGTGGTTAATTAAAAGGTCTTCATCTTTGATTTACAAGAGGTGACAGTTGGAGCAGACCTGCAGCTTTCAGGGAGTGTGTTCCAGATATGTGGTGCATAATGACTAAACACTGCTTCACCATGTTTCATTCTGACTCTGGGGACTGAAAGCAGACCAGTACCTGATGACCTCAGAGGTCCAGATGGTTCATACAGTAGCAGCAGATCAGCAATGTATTTTGGGCCTAAACCATTCAGTGCTTTATAAACCATCAGCAGGATTTTAAAGTCTATTCTCTGACAGACAGGAAGCCAGTGTAGAGTTCTAAGAACTGGATTGATGTGGTCTACTTTTCTGGTCCTTGTTAGGACTCAAGCAGCAGCATTCTGTATGAGCTGCAGTCTGATGTACTTTTTAGGGAGTCCTGTAAAGACCCCGTTACAGTAGTCTAGTCTGCTGAAGATAAATGCACAGAGTTTTTCTGCATCCTGCTGAGACATAAGTCCTTTAATCCTTGATATATTCTGAAGGTAATAATAGGCTGACTTTGTAATTGTCTTAATGTGGCTGCTTAAATGAAGGAGGAGTTTCAATACTTCAAGATAAGCTATATTTTGTGGTTAAATCAACCCCTCTGTGCAGGCTGATATCCAATCCTCAGAGTTATCCCTTTAAGATCGAGTCCAAGCCACAAACTGTATATAATATTATATAGATGTAATATATATACAGTCTATGGTCCAAGCACATCCCTGAAGCAAACATGAACATGTTAAAGAACGACAGGAGGACGGTTTTCTTCAAGGTTTTACTGATATTGAAATCAAATGGACAATGAATACTATGGTCAAGCAGCTGGCTAATATCTAGTTTCCTTTAAAACCACAACTGTCTAGTGTCAGTGACATAAACATTTTGTTTACTGTATATATATTGCCTTCTGTATATGTACATAGGTACACGCATAGAGTACATACACACGCACAGCTGAGTTGAAACACACAAACGGTCACATTTATTGTAGTAACTGGACTTTGTTCAGTTCCTGACTGGAGAGAGGGGAGAGGCTTTTCAAAAGGAAATGCATAGATCGGAAAGTTTTACACAATATGCCACACGTGGGGTCTACACACACACTGTACACACACACACTGAATTTGGAGTTTTGTCTTTGAGTTTGGTCCTTAAAAAAACAACATAAAGAAAAGCTCTGCGTTAGCTTGTTTGTAAGGGTGAGAACACATGAGATGACGTGTTGGAGGGCAAAATACGAACACTTACACATCAAACGAACCCGGTACATCAGAGGACTGGTTAGATTTACAGGTGAGAGAGAGAGTACAGCATTGTGGGAGTGATTTTGTTTAGGGGGGGCATGTTATCAAGTTGTAGTGTAGCTGGAGGCCCAAACAATCAGCCCTTCCCTTTTAGTGTCCCAACTCGCCATTCTCACTGTTACACGTTCCACAGACCACAAGACCTGGTGTTGATCTAACAGGCATGATCTCTCTGTGTTTATCAAAGGGGACGAGGAGTTAAGAGGTCTTGATTGATCCGTGGAAGAATTGCAAACAGGAGAAAATGGTGAGCTGGTTCCTGAAGGATAATCTCTGCAGCCCTGCCAGGAGGAGATAGAAGAGGACGGGATCGCTGGCTATCTCCTCCCACAGGGCCGTGCATGGCAAACATAAGGACAGAGAGGTTTTGATTCCCCTCGTCTTCAAAACACAGATGCTGGGACATCGGTCGTCGGGTTGGTGTGTGGTGAAATGATATGGAATGACGCCCTGAGCAGCCTCAGCTGCCTAGCGGACGAGTGGGGCCTGCTTCAGGGAGATGAGGACGGAGCGCATGCGAGACACGTCTTTAGCCTGCTTGCTGGACTTGGGGTTGAAGTCGCAGAGCCGAGCCACCCGCTCCCACTCTGTGCCGGGGTTGTTCTCATCCAGATCCGAAACCATGGCCTCTTCAGCCGCCCTGCAGGTAACGGGGAAGAGGAGAGAAGGAACAGAGAACAATGAGAGGAGGAAGGGGTGCAAATACACACAATGCACACACAGCCCTGAGGAAGTCCTCTGCTGAAAACCAACACACGTCCAGCTCCGGTTGCAAATTTAGAGGAGCCTTTTAGCCTCACAGTGCTGGCTCTGTGACTTGTCAGGTTAAAATGAAATCAAAGATCCACTGAGAATTAGGGATGCACCCAAATGAAAACTCTTGGCCGAAACCGAAAAACGTAAATGAGGAAACCACGGCCAAAAACCCAAACACTGAAATAAATGATTATTCCAGTTATTAGTACCATTGCATTTATGGCTATGACAGTGTACTAGAGTCGTCAACAATTAATCAAGTATGGATTAATTGATTGTTAAGAACTTACTCCAACACATTTTTTTGTTTGGTTTTTCTATCATTAGAACAAACATCATGTGGTCTCATATGTGGTTCAGCTATCAGGGAGGTGTTTGAAGTTTAAAGCATGTTTCATGTGAATCAGCTGACTGAAGGTGTTGCTCACAGCGGAGACGCTCAGCTGGGGGCTGCGGCTGAGTGACAGGCCTCCACGAGTGCTTTTTTTCTCTGCCACCGGACTGATTCTGACCCGGTTGTGCTCCCAGCTGACACCTGACCACGTTCACATGCTTATTCTTCTCAATAAGAAGGAGTAGACAGAAAACTGGAAACTGAGTCTGAAATGTGTTTCTGTCCTGTTCCCTTGTTGAAGTCTGAGCCTTCACTTTTATGACTGTATGTCAGCGGACATCTTGGGCCTGCTCCTCACGTTTTTCGGTGCATCCCTACTGAGTGAATCCCTACAATCATCAGTCAGTAGGATTGTGTTGGTTCAGTAGAGTCTACCTCGGGGACAGTCCAGTGACACACAGAACATCCATCTGTCTTTACGTCCTCAAAGAGAAACGCGCTACAACAGTTTTAGAACCCACAGCATGCCCCCAACTCTGCTGACACAGAACAGTACGTGTTGGACTCTCCACAACAGTAAAGGAAGAACATACAGAACACTAATGAGAAGAACACAAAGAAAACTAAGAACACAAAGCGGAACGCAGTCATTGGAGCATTTTTGGTTGGTTAAAAGTGCAGTTCAGTACAGAACTGTGGGAGGGGAGTCTGCCCACACCCGAAGATCTCAACTTGCCTCAAGTGTAGAGATGAGCTCGTCATCTCTACACTTGTCCTTGATTTAAAAAAGGAACAAGCTCTGTTGTTTTTTTTAACCAAGCCCAAAACAACGTGAAGCACTGCTGGGCCTGAGCCATGCACTGTGCTGCGGCTGGAAGCAGGCTGTTTGTGGCAAAAAGGAATGACCTTGATTTAACATGTAACAATAGGCTGAAAGATCACTCCATGTCTTCCTAGTGAAGGATGTGATCTCCAAAAACAAACTAACCCCAAAGTAGACTTTGAATCTAACGGGGTTACCACATTACAGAAAGGTTTAACCCTAACAACGTAAAGAAATCAAACAGAAGAAAAACTCAAGAATGGATCAGTGCAACCATCACAAGACAAGTTTGAGATGCAAGCCTACACAGACGTGAGCCCTCGTCACACCCCTCCCACATTCAAAGGAACAACTCCACTGCCGGGGTATTCTCCCCCCCCCCCCAACCTGCAACACAAACTCAGCTACTCACTACCACTGAGTACACGGAGCAAAATGGGGATGAGATGCAAATAAATATTCACCATCACAACCAACTCAACTCACACAGACGACTAGAAGGACCACAACATCAAAGAGGGGCATCATAACAGACCTCCAACTAGGCAGTGGGTTTAACTGATGACTACCGGCTGTCTCTAACACACACTCACACACACATACACATAGACACACTCACAAAACTGAATCTAGCCCCTGTCAGAAATATAGAAATATTGGGGTCTCTGGGATTTTGTATTTTTACTTAACTGGTCTAGGCGGTAGCAAGGATGGTTAATGTGTGTGCTTTAAGGTGCATAGGAAAAGAAAACAGGGAGAAACAGTTTCACAAGTCAGAATTTAGAAGAGAGAGAGAAGGGAGGGTACAAAATGAAAGACAACAAAAATGACCTCAATGCAGATGTTGAAAGCCGGCATGCAAAAGCCACATTTTCTTCTTCTTCTAACAGTTCTACAAAAAAAGACCTGAGTGTAGCCTGAGGTTTGGTGGGAGAGGTTTCTCTGGAGGTGCTGGAACATGGTTTGTAAATATAAATGATTACAGCCCGGGGTCATATTCATACATCTCTGATATTCACCCTGAAAGGGCCAGCTCCCTGTGTCTCCAGATCTGTACATTGTTTAGAGAAGAGTTCACTCTGTAGTTATATTGTGAGTGTTTGTGTGGGAGCTGTTTTCACATCATCTGTTCGTGGTGAGTGTTTAGAAATGAGGCCTCTGCTCGTCCTGTCACAGACTCGTACCGACGAGTTCAAGGAGAGGAAGCTGCAGTGATTCTGTGTCCTTCTACATCAACACAGCAAAGACTGGAGATCAATCTCTACAGTAGATTCACTGAATCCACAAATTAATAAACAAGTTGATGCATCAGCCGCACTGAGGTGCACACATAACTCTTTCCAGAATCATGAGACACGAGTGTCTGACTCAGTTTTGGACGAGACAAGTATGAGCATGTGCGACAGAAATCTAATGTTGGCTTTCAAAACAAGGAAGCACTTTAATAAAGACATTACACATTTTAAAATACATACTACAACTAAATAAATTAAAAGCAATGCTGTTAATGTCTTTTACTTCTTGTCCGTTTAAATAAAACTACAGAAGAGAGAAGGAGAGAACTCTGGGTGCACCACAATGCCAGCTAATGAGTGTTGTTGTCGTGGTGTAATTTGAAGACCAAACCAAAGGCTGCACAGCTAAGGCTCTAAGGCTACTGGATCACTAGCTGAGCAAAGTAACATGTCATCCTGTAAGAGAGCAGGAACTCCAAAGCAGCTGATATTTGACTTAAGCATGAAACAGATCAGTTTGAAGCAGTTGTGTATCCATGACATGACCCGTAGTGTTTACACTGAGAGCTGTGCTGTTTGTATATCTGTCGGTATCACCGTCCTGAGCACAGAGGAGAAAACTAAAACCACTTACAGATGTTTGCAGATTGCATTCAAGCTTCTCATCTAGGTTTGTTTTGCATGCACACTGCACTTATAAACCTTGTCCTCACAAAATGTGGATAGTGCTGCAAAAATGGGAAGTTAAGGGAGTCATACTTGTGGAGAATCAGAGGGAGGAACCACTACAGAGAGCAATGTCAGCTCTGAGCATGGTGCAGCCAAATCATGAATCACTTCATGAGCAGTACCAACGTTTTCAAGAGAAATGAAGCCTCAGGGATACTCGTGCAAACGCTCGAGTCAGATTATTAACACACAAATGCTTCAAACACGTCAAGCATCCTGAATCATTCTCTGAAGGTTATTTTGGGCAAAGTCATATTTTAAACACGTTTCTGCGAGAGGTCATACAGTTAATATCAGCACATGTTAAAAGTTAAGAATGTGTGTCATGTGTTTGCAAAGTGTTCTGCAGAATGAAGTGAATGATGGAGGGGAAATCAACACAAACACAGCTATGAAAGAAAGAGTTATGAAGTAGGATGTGTGTGTGTGTGTGTGTGTGTGTGTGTGTGTGTGTGTGTGTGCGTGTGTGTGTGTGTGTGCAAAGGCATGCAGTCATTCTGTTAACTGAAGTATCCTGACAGGCACCGACTCACCGATGACGTGCAGAAATAAGGGTTCAAAATGATCAATGCCGTTTCATTTGATAAAGAAGATGAGGAGTACAGATCCATGTTTAGATGAAAAACTGAGGTTAAACATAAAGCAACATAAGGGAGGTGACTAATGCCTTCATGTATGAGGTGAATGTGATGGAAATGACAGGAAGGTGATGATGGTGGAGAAAAGAAATGTAAGAAAAATGACAAGGGAGGATGTTAGTTGGAGCAACATACACATAACCAATGAGCTCAGAGAAGGGCTGCTTGTAGAAGTCTTCATCCAGCACCCTGGACAAACATCCACCCAAACGACAGAGCAGCAAGAAGGCAGGAGAGAAGAGAGACAGAGGTAAAAAGGAAAGGAGGATGGAAAACACAAGCATTTCAGGTTACTACACATTAATAACGCTAACGACATTTCATCACCGGCTCTGGTTTCTGGACGCAGTTGTGACTCCATCAGCTCTTTACATTTACAGATACAAACTCAGGTTAGAGAGAACTATGACAGGATTAATTACTGGATTAGTTTTGAAGAGGGAGACGTTGATTATTAATGACAAATATCTGCTATCAGTGTGTTACACTTCTCCATCAAATACAGGGTTGTTAGGAGAGTGGATAGTCAAGGTGGTGGGTGGTTTATTATTGATAGGGCTGCAGGGCCACGTTACACTGCAGGAGGAACTCACACAGAAACTATGCCAGTCACTAAAAGGTCGTCTAATAATGTGAGACTGAAAAACAAGAAGGTGTGCTCATAACCTTTATCCATTGGATAGACTGCAGGGTGTTTTAGTTGTTGTGGTATTCAAATATTTGGACACATGACAGTATCACGTATCATTCTTATTTTAAAACTTCATTTTAGAAGATACTGAAAACATGATTTTATGTAGAACATGTTTAAAACAACATCCTACCTCGTTTTATTAAAGAGTTTGTTGCAAATCATTCTTTTTTTCTATATAAAAATATTAGAATTGGTCTTTTTCTTATTTGTCTTATTTCACCTCGATGTGAACTGATCTTATAACTGGAGGGTTTTCTGTTATCTTTGGACTCCTGCACATTGTCTGTGTGAAACCTGGAGGTTGAGGTGGATCCATTTCTTTTCCAGCACACGGATTCGACCTCGGTATTTGGTTACATGCCCTGTGGCTGAATCCAGGGTGACGACTGTAATTTGGGAACTGTTAAAACCCTCGTTTCTTTTGGAGGAAATTCTTGATATCATAAACTTGCCTTTTTTGCTCAATCAATCACAAACTGTAGAGTTTTTATTTATCTATTAATTCACAGTAATAGAAGCCCTTCCTTGTCCATCTGTCTCTGGTGTCCCGTCTCTAACCCTCTGTGAAACCAGTACCTGTTGTTGGTTTTGGTTTTCTCCAGCTGCTCGTTCTGCCTGGCGTGCCACTCTTCCAGCTCCACCTTGGCTTTATCCTTCCACTCTGACTCCTGCTTGCGGGAGTTATCATCTGGGGAGAGAGAGACCAGCAATGAAGATGTAGTCAATAATCATGATAATAATACCCAATAATCATATTGGTCCAAGCACAAAACTTATCCCCCTGAAATGCGTGTGAAAGTGAGATCGTCAATTAAAGGTCAGTGAAGCAGTAACGCTCCTTTTTTTTACTGTCACCTGAATGCCACACACACACGCACACGCACACACACACACACACACACACACACACACACACACGTCACTTCGACATTTCAGCACAGAGAAAACAGCAGGACCTGAATGCTGTCAGGCTGTTTGCTCAACAAAAGCAGCAGGAAAACACAACTCTGTCGAACAGGATGAGAGGAAACATAGCCGGACTTGTGAGTGCAGGCTAGTGAGGGACTGGGGAAGGGGGGGACAAGGGGACAATAGTGTGTCGGCATGGATCATGGCAGCTGGGTGAGTGAGCTTGCCCTCAATTCTCATGGATGGAGAACAGAGAAAATGGTGGTACGTCCAGTACAGTTTGAAGACGTTTCCCTTCTACAGACGAACGAGGGGTTTGTTTTTCAAAGAGTAAGACAGATACTGCAAACAAAGACTCGATGCACGTGACAAAAGCTGAAATCATTTGTTTGCTCAAGCAGACAGAAGGAGCTCATATTGAACAAACGCACACAGACAAACGCTGTGTTCTGTCTGCAGAAATCCTCTCATGAAGACAGATCAGTAAAAGTCCTGACTGTGCGAAATAAATAAAGAGTGCTGTTGATCACTGAATGAGTCCATCTATTACTCAACTATGAAACTATCCTCTGGTGTATGCTTACCTAGGACCTCCAGCCTCTCTCTTTGCTCCTCCCTCCACTTGCGTAGGCTCTCAGGTTCGGCCTGCAGCCGGTCTGCATTGGAAATAGCTGCATAGGCATCTGATGGACCGTTGCTTTCCTGAGAAACGAGGAGGAAGTGATCGTTTAGTGACTTCATTAAAACCCTTTCATCAGTGTCAGCTATGTTTGATGATGAAACTTTGCCTCACATTTTCCCTCAATTATGCTTCATAAATGATCAAGTACATTGAGAATTAGCTGGGGTTTTTGTCCCGGATCAATTTGCAAAAAAAAAAAATCTGTTCTTAAAATGTGTCTGAATGTTGAGACCCCACTGTGAGGTTTAGCAGCTTAGCTTCTCTCGCTGCCAGAGAAAGTCCTGACTGTGCAGAAGGCAGCAGTGTTGCAATGACAGCACAGGAAAAGGAAGCTGGAGTGGCTGTAACAGCCAGATATTCAAACCGCAGCAGTTAGCACTGAAATCAAACCGTCACAGTGCTGAGAGCCGCCCGTTTCCTTTATCAGTCCCACTTCCGTTGAAGAGATTTTCCACGCTGGGCTATCACATGCCAGTGGGCACAATGTTATGCTTGGTTTTAATAAGGATTAATGGCTCGATCTCTGCAGCTGCTTTAAGAGAACGATGCTATCACAGGGGATAGAGCTGATAGCCAACGTTATGAGAACATGATTCGTCTTTAGTTGCATCCAGCTGTTCTGTACTGTGTTAATGCGTTGTCCTTAAATTGAATAGCCTTTGCTCTTCCTGCACAATTCTTGTCACTAAAGACATAATGTTGAATTTACCTGTCAATTCTGTTATATCCTTTCTCCTTTTGTTCTTTTATATGTGCAATAAAATTAGTAAATGAATAAATAAAGGGCCTAAGTTGGGGCAAATCCAAAGGGTTGTTGATGAATTGGACTCTGGAAGGCCGCCATGCTTCACTGAAGGTGGTCAGAGTCAGTGTAGTATAATAACTGTCCCTCTAACAGCACGGTGTATGTATGCAGCAAAACAATCAGTATCTTGAAAACAAGCCTCTGCAGGTGCAGACTCAGCTCTGGAGAACCTGCAAGCAAAAGCTTTAGAGCACAAGAGCACTATTCTTTTGTTTCTTTCACGTTGTGATCACAAACACACTTCATTGTTCGTTAAACACAAAAAACAAACACAAGGATGTAAAGAATCTGTAAAGAGGTATTACCCCATGAAGGTCTCCGTTGACAGTGCCATCTGCAAACAAACAAGCAAAAACATGAGCTGACAGAAAGGTGATTCATAAACACAATAACATGTTTGGATAAAGTATAATTATAAAAAACACAGCTGAATCCTCCTCCTCCTTTCCAAAAACACACGTATCAATCATCAATCCAGCTTTAATTATAGAGCACCTTTCATTAAATCAAATGCAACCCAAAGTGCTTTACAGCGATTGAAAAACAAGAAAGAAGCAGAAATGAAATAATGGCAAGATATATTAGGGGAGAAAAAAAAAAAATAATAATAATAATAAATATTAAAAAAACATTAAATAAAATAGAGACTAATGCA
This sequence comes from Notolabrus celidotus, assembly GCF_009762535.1. NCBI lineage: Eukaryota > Metazoa > Chordata > Actinopteri > Labriformes > Labridae > Notolabrus > Notolabrus celidotus. Next base: position 1,830,264 of record NC_048278.1, read on the forward strand.
CATCAACAGTAAAATATGTGTAATTAAAATAAGTTAAAGTGCCAAAATTAAGAATACAAATAGTTAAAATAATAGTTTAAAAAAGGGTAAGGATAAGAGGTGAAAATAAAACTAAGGCTAAAAGTATAAATAAAACTTAGTAGATAAATAAAAAAATAAAAAATAGAATAAGATAACATTTAAAAGGACTAAAATATAAAGCAACATTTAAATTAATATCACAGTAAAAGGTAAGTAATAAAATAGTTAAACCCTACATAAAAGCCAGGCTGAATATATCATATGACATGTCAGCACTTCTGCTCAGCTACAACTATTACACCACTATGAATCTACAGCTTCAAGGAAATGAGACAGTCCAGACCAAAGGTCATCCAGCAGCTCCATCAGAGTCCACCAGAGTCCTCTTGTGACTGTGAGGCTGCTGAATAACATGTCGTGATCCCTGCAAAGTAACATTACTGCAGCCTGAGAGGAAGCAATGATAACACACAGCTAATGCTATCAGTCAGCTCCATTCATTTAGAGCACTAGAGCAAAGAGGCTGTCGTGTATATATTTAATATCCAGGCTCAAATGTGTTTGTGCTTTTTCACAGGTGTCGGTTTGAGTAAACGTTGACAGATAAATGTTAGCATAAGGCAGCTAATCTGCTAGCTCAGCTAACGCTAGCAGGCTGGCTGAATGGGTTTCTGCTCAGTGACCGTTAGGAGCCAAATTAAACATTTAAAGGAAACTTTTGGTTAAAAAAAACTACAGTCACTCAATTTAAACACATTTCCCTGGACAGACATGATTCAAAGTGGTCGAGTCGAGCTGTCTCTGCGTCTCTCTCACCGGTAGAGTCACCCAGAGATGAAGGCATCTCTCCGCCGTCCAGGATGCTGAAGCCTTCGTCGTTCTCGATCCCCGCGATCTCGCTCTCCTGCTGGGCCAGGAAAGCGGCCGCGGGGTCCTCCTCCGAGCCGACACCGTTCCCAGCGGGGGGCGCGTTGAGCATGTCAAAGTCATCCATGTTCCGTGTGTTCGTGAGCGGATGAAGATCAGGGACGGTTAGCAGGTGAGCTCAACGGGAAAGACGAGCCCAGAAACCAGAAAGCGTCACGCAAGCGAAGCGGAAACGGAGAATCAGCCAATCAAAAACGAAGTTTTTTGATTGACAGCTCAGCCCTCCAATCATAGAAGGGCTGCCTCAAAAACGGACCAATCAGATTTGTAAAGCCACGCGCATACGGGTCCCATGACCCGCTACGTGCTGTCAGAGCTGTGAGATAAATCCGCAGTCTGTGCTACAGAGAAATGAAATGTATTTTTATTTGATTATGTTTTTATCAGGCCTGTATATTTACATCTAACCGGACAACTGGCTCTGTATCATATTCATATATGGTCTGTTATCAGTTACTTCAATATACACTACCAGGCAAAAGTTTGGACACTGATTTTTATTTATTTTAATTATTTTCAACATTGTAGATTAATACTGAAGACATCAAAACTATGAAATAATCTGGTTTTGTCATAATCTGGATTACAACAGTAGTCAAATAGGGCTATCCATTGTGTACTAACCCTACCTCTGAACAACACAACTGATGGTCTCAAACACATTAAGAAGGCAAGTCATTCTACAAATGAACTCTTGACAAGGCTCATGTTAATTAGAAACCATTCCAGGAGACCACTTCATGAAGCAGACTGAGAGAATACCAAGAGTGTGCAAAGCTGTCATGAAGGAAAAAGGGGGCTACTTTACAGAATCTAAAATATAAAACAGATTCTGCTTTGTTTAACACTTTTTTGTTCATTAAATAATTCCATATATGTTCTTTCATAGTTTGGATGTCTTTGGTATTAATCTACAGTGTTTACAATCATTAAATTAAATATAAACCCTTGAATGAGAAGGTGTGTCCAAACTTTTGACTGGTAGTATAATTTGGAAAAACATGACTTATACCGTATAGATCATAGACTGTATATAGATGGAATAGAATAGATAGAATGTAGTTTATTCATCCACCAAGAGGGAATTCATGTGTCTGGCAGATAGAATTATAAAAATCACATAAAACAAGTAATTCAGTTGTCTGTCAGCTCATCTCCCATTGGCTAGAGAGTTCTGAAGCCTAATGGCTGCAGGGATGAATGATTTTCTGCATCTCTCAGTCCTGCAGAGCAGATAGATGAGCCGTGACCTGCTGCTGTTTCTCTGGTCCACAAAGAAGTTGTGAAGTGGATGATCTGTGTAATTTAGAATGGCCTCTAGCTTCTTCTGTGCCAGCCTTTGTATATTTTATACGCAACAATCATTCAAAATACCACAAAGCAAGAAACAGAAAGGGAGTCTTGTATATTTGACTTTCTCTACAGTCACCTGACCTCAGCCTCATTGTACATTTATGAGCAGCACAAGTAAAGACTGAGAAAGCTCGTGACATCACAAAAAGCCCTTTAACATCCTCATCTCATTCCTGGAAACATGAGTGTTTGAGTTGGCACAGACAGCTTGAGCAAACAAAATACAAATATATGCATGCATGCATTTTTTTTTTATTCTAGCTTTTTTCCCCCTATTCTTTTGCAAAATGTTTTCCTCTTCAGGTTTTACAGCCTCATTGTTCCATGGTTCATTCCTCACCAGCACACCAGCAGATCATTTGGCCACTCCTCTGTACAGCTGGTCACCTGGGTAATATTTGTTGAGCCCAGTCCAAGTATAATGTCATGCATCATGCTGATGAATTATTAACAGAGGGCTCAGGTGACAATGAGAAGAAAGGACTCACTTAACTCAAGGTATGCAGCATGCAGAGAACATGTTCATTTTAAAACAATGGATTCAAAGTAACTCAAATGCAAATCACTTTGCATTGTCAAATGAAGCCAGAGCTGCAGTACTCAACTCATGAAAGTCTTTCCATGCAGGTATGGAGCAGAATTATTGTGTGCCTACATTTTTAGACTTAAGACAAAACTCTGATGGGAGTTTATATTCATAAAAGATTACTGTTACTAGTTAATAGTTTTGGAATTCTAATCTCACTTTGAGACCTAAGTTTTCTTTCATGGTGACTTTAACTCTCACAATCCAGAATTGTTGGAGAACATCTCAAGGTGTGACTCTAGTGATTTAAATATGGCGTCTCAAAGAGACTGACACATAAAAACTGATGAGGGATGGAAAGATAGTTTTGAATTAGCTAGACTGACAGTATACTGGCTAAAACAGCAGAGTGCACATACAACTAAAACTAAACCAAACTAATAAAAAGGAAACAAAGAAAACTGTGGAGAAGTGTCAACAGAATTTGTGTTCTCCATTCGTATATTCCAGGGGTTCCCAAAGTGGGGGTCGGGACCCCCTGGAGGGTTGCCAGACACTAATTGGAGGTAGCGAGATGTTTTTTTTTTAGTAATCTAAAATTTCATACATCGTCCATTACTGTAAATATATATATATTTTTAAAGTAATTCAATCTGAAATCGAAATCTTGCAAATACATTTTTTCCTTTAGTTTTCTGCCTTTCTTTGCAGCTAGATATCTCCTAAGGTTAGGACAATTAATTACTAAAGCATCAGTAACAGTGGTTAAATCAGAGTAGCACAGGAAACAAAGCCAAATGAGCTTAGGTGGCTGATTTTCTGCAGAGCAGCAAAATGAAGTGGGGTTGCCCTCTGGCAAGTGAAGGGATAGTTGGGGTCGCAAGTCTTTGGCACCTGTATTTTGGGGGTCGCTGGCCGAAAAGTTTGGGAACCCCTGATATATTTGTTTTCTTTAATAAATAACATCCACTCTGTGTGCATATCTATAACAAGAGTTTCATTTATTTGGAAAGAAACCAAAAGTTATTCCATTTAAAATGATCATTAAGCATGTAATGTACAATACGGCACAGAGTACCACATACAAAGAAAGCAGATGTTGAGATACAGAATATCTCGAGAAGGCGTAAATAAACTTTAGAAATCAGTCTCAAAGTTTGTAAGGTCTGTGGTAATGACTAATAATAAAATAATGCAAAAGAAAAACAGAAATTGAACCTGGACCCTGACAGAACACTCAGCCCCGGGTCCTTGTCATCGTGTAGCAGCCATTATCATTTCAATGACACCCTCCAGCAAAACGTTTTTACTCCTTAACCTCAGATTTCATAGAAAGCCTTCACAACCAAAAGGAACTTTTTTCTTCAGCACTTATTTTCTCTCCCAGAACCTTTAATAATTTAATCACTAACATGACATGGAAATGTAACGTAATAACGGAAACTCTTATCCCACCACTGAGATTGAAACTTTTTAAAAAAGATATGAAAAACAGAAGAATTGAGAGAAAGCTTCAGGAGAATGTTTCAGAAATATTTTGGTCACGTATGAACCAAGCTTTCATCACGACAGACTTTTCCTCCGACATTATTTTAAGAGCAGCGAGGATTCAATTCCTTCAAGGGGACATTTTGGCTTGTTTGCTCTCAAGCTCGACTTCACTGGGAGGCATGGAAAATAAAAAAAGGTGGCATATCTGGCCCCTGCATTGGACCCACTTCACAGAACATGTATCACTGGCTAGATACAACAACTGGCACACCTCCATACTTTTAAAATGTGTTCAAATCCTGGCACTGGCATGATAGTTTTAATGTGTTGTCTTTCACTGAAGCCTTAAAAAATATCCCTTGGATGTGTTTCTGCATCTATCTGGTCCGTATTCCGGTCATCTGGTCGGTAGCAGTCTCTCGTAGCGGTCTCTTCAATATGTCCTCCTGGTTGCGTAGTCCAACACCATGCTAGCTGCTCCAAGTAAAGCCGGCTCCTCCAGTTGTGACACAAGGACCTTGATGTTCTGAGCAGACATGAGGGCTTTCTCAGAGATGACATTCTGCACCGGAGCCTGGTAGTAAGAGGCCAAGACCCCCGACAGAATCACCAGAGAGGGGTTCAGCATGTGGAGGATGTTCACGATACCCACACCCAGAGCTGTGGAGGCTGGAGAGGGGAGAGAAGAGAAGACTTACAATAAACCCTCACAGTCACCGGTGACTCATAGTTATGTATCTCCATAATAAATAGATTAATAGAGTTAAAGTGTCCTTATTCAGTGCTCTCACCTTTGTTTAGAACAGCCTCAGCTCGAGGGTTTCCCAGTTTGGCTGCACTGATGAGGTGTGCAGCAGTGATTGGCTCAGCCATCTTCATGTCCATCCCCTCCACCTTCAGCAGCTCCTCTGAGAGAAACAGACAAAAGCAGGTCAATGATAATCAATGATGTGAAGCTGAATGCGATGTAGGAGGAAAGCTAGATTTGATCTTGGTTTTCTTCTCTTTCTGAATTTTAAGGAAGTGAATTTATGCAGTCTAGAAAGACTTTGTTTTTATTTATTGATTTATTTTAAATAAAACAGTGAAAAGATATAAAAGTGCTCAATATTAAATATGTAGTTTTTCAAAGCAATAATCAAATAAAGTTATCAGGTATAGACTACATGACACAAAAAAGATTAGAGAAAGAAAGACCCAAGGGAGGAAGCCCCCCCCTCATGGGGTGCACATCGTCTGATTGACAATGGGACAGCTGTTATGTATGCCCAAAAACAGATAGGGTTGGCAGAGGAGAGCCCAGTTTTATGAGTTCTACAAAGCCTTCTTAATAACAGAACACAGCTAGAAATGAGTGAGTGCAGAAAAGCATCAGCATGCAGTTTACAATTCATAAATTGTTCAAAAATGACTTCAGGGTTTCTTCAATTTATAAATGTAGCAGACCCTAATAAATCTACAAACATTCATTGGTTGAATCATTTCTTTCTGCACATTTAACAGCAGAAGACACCATTTTTAAAACACTTTTCAGAGTGA